>NC_039367.1:72783647-72825586 GCF_003573695.1 Papaver somniferum
GTCGCAAGCGTCGCTTGGCATGTGCCAATGGAGCGTGTGGCGGCTTGGACCTAGGTTTGCACGGCTTGGCATGCTAGGTCTCAAGCGTCGCTTGGCATGTGCCAATGGCGCGTGTGGCGGTTTGACCCTAGGTTTGCACGGCTTGGCATGCTAGGTCGCAAGCGTCACTTGGCATGTGGCAATGGCGCGTGTGGCGCAATGATTGTGCAGCTCGAATTTGGCACGGTTGCCGTGAAGCGCAACGATTGTGCGGCTTGGTTTTGGCATGGTTGCCATGATGCGCAGCGATTGTGCGGCTTTGGTTTTGGCATAGTTTCCATGATGCGCAGCGATTGTGCGGCTTTGGTTTTGGCATAGTTTCCATGATGCGCAGCGATTGTGCGGCTTTAGTTTTGGCATAGTTGTCATGATGCGCAGCGATTGTGCGGCTTTGGTTTTGGCATAGTTGCAATGATGCGCAGCGATTGTGCGGCTTAGGGTTTTGTGTGCCGAAACCCTAGTTTAGCATTTGAAAAAAAGGTACCCTGGTAATTTTTTACATAAGTGCATTAAATGTTCTAATAAATGTGTTTAGCGTCACCGGTGACGTCATGCTATGTGTAAGGTTTTACGATTTTACCCCTTGTCTAAAAACCACCATCAACACCTAGTTTAATCAATTAGATAATCCAACCTTTGGTTGTTGATATAAATCGATTGACACTTGAACATTGGTCTTTGGTACCGTTCAAGTTGTTTCTCATAATAATCAGACTCACGGATTCTATCTGTTTGATTTGCTGATTACATTGAGAAACAAAGATACAACTCTTGGATATATTTTCATTGATTGAGTCTGACTGTCTAGTTGATTCTCTTGGAATTATATTGGAGTTTGTCCATACAAATTGCCTAAACGAAATATTGGGTATGGTTGTTAGACCCCCACTTTTTCAGTATTCATCGGTTGATTGTTTGAAGGAAATCTATGCTTGTATTTATGTAGGTTTTGGTGCAGCCGGAGAGAAGAGAGAAGCGCTTGTGTTTGTTAATGGTGGCAGTGGCTATCAACGCGGAGATAACCACGCAGAGATGAGTTGGGGACAAGTCTTCAAGTGTAAGAGAGACGAGCGGCTATAATAAAACAGATGAGCGGTTGGGCACAAACGCAGCTTATGGGCGAGTTTCCGAGAAAACAAGAAGGTTGGTTTCACATCTAAGGTGTATGTGTGCGTGAGTGGGGTGTGCTGATTAGAAAGGAAAATGCGTTGTAAGAAAAGAGAGGTGCGTGTTGTTTATGGGAATTGGATGGATGGGCTAGAGACGAGCCTCTGGGTGTGGTCGCCAAATGTTGAAGGTTGAATATGATTTTGGTTCTACAAGTCCTAGCCGCAATACACCCAATTACCAAGAGGAGAGAGGGATAGAGAGAGAGACAGTCATCTCTTTTCATTGTACCATGTGCCTCCTTTTATAGGATTTCCCAGAAGCCCTTCCTTTTATGACATCATGTCACATCACATGTCCTAAACCTCTTAAATTACCACGAATGCCACTCTTTCTCTAATACAACCTTCTCATTTTCCATTAATTTCCTCCTTATCCTTTCCATCTTATGGATACTTTTTAGTGGACTTGGTCCTTAGTCCCAAGTCCCCCATGTTTCATGTTGGGTTTGCCTCCCCTTTAAGGGGTCCCTAGCCCTGCTAAGGGATAATTATTTTCATGTATCAACAGTCCTAAATAAAAAAAAAACATATGTCCAAACAACCTTAAAGAAACATTTGTCCAACCATTAACCTTAACATATTGTCTAACACATAAAAAACAAACTAGAAATTCATTCATTCACGACCACGACCACTGCCACCACCACGACCCCGTTTAGCACTTTCGCCTCTTTGGATACCACTTACACGGTTACGAGGCCTATTTATCTCATCATTAGCTTGTTGGAACATTTCGATGCCATCTTCATTGTCAACATTCTTAGCATAGTCAATGTGCTTAGTTTGCTCTTCAACCGACAAACGCTCCCCCTCTATCTCTCGCGCAATACATCATCTTCACAAGAGTCTTTAAGTGGTCCTTCTATTCTCATTTAAACAACAAATAATTAATAACTGATTCGATAATGTAATCTTAAAACAATAAGAGCAACTCACAAAATTCTTAAGACTTGTTGTTGGGTCTTTCACGGTGTTCTTCCTCTTACGAGCCGGCTGTGCAACAATTTCTTCCCTAATAACAATAGGACGAGCAAAACCGGAGTATCATGACATATAATCTTCATGATCTTCATGACCTTAGATCGCCTCGTCCAAAAGACTCAAATCGATTCTATGAGAACGTCTTTCGTCCCACCAAGAAATCTCTGGTGGTGGAGCGTAAACCACGTCAATAGTGTTTTGGAACGTGCTGCACTCCTCCGTTACCACTTTATAGAATGGTTCATCACCGGAATGGGGTACTTGTTGGGCATAACTCACTTTTCGCATTACCCGATGCAGATCGTACATTGAAAATCCTTGGGGATAAAACAAGGGATCGTAGTAAAGTGCAACATCATTTCTCCTTATGATTATTCTATCTTTTCTATCATCTCAATACAAATCAAATATTACCTCATCCACGGTCATTCTGTCCAAGGCAACTCACATGTTGATAAGCTGCTGAGGCATATCCTTCTCCTGACAACCACAAAAGTGTATTGGCGTCCTCTTGGTTTGTGCTTCGCAAGACTGATGTTCACTTTGATGTTGGGGTTGGCTTTCACCAAAGAAGAGAAGTGCTTATATATCCAAACCTATGCAAACACAAAGTTTAGTAAGTATTAGAGCATAGCTCGGTTGAACCCACCAAGCGTTGGTATGTCAAGGTTGGTTGTCGTATTTTAGTATCAAAACTCATCTAGAGTCGCTTGATTAAATACTAGAGTCAACTTCGTTTAGGTTATAATAGAAAGTCGAGGAATGTTGAGACGTACAAGTATTACTCTGAAGACCCGAATAAAGTGAAGAAGTAACGACTGCAACGATGACATCATCCTTCCTCTTGAGTTAGTAATATTGACTTGATCTTGTTTCCATTCCTAACGTATCTTTCAAGTTGTTTTAGATTGAAAACATAACATGCAAAGATATATACAAATGAAACTCTAGTGTTAGACTTGGTAATAATTGTATGATTAGAGTAATGAGGAATTATATTACGAAGTATAACGCTTATCTTTTGAACTTTGTAAATACAACATCGACACAATCTATTGTATTTAGTTACTTGATTATGTGTGCATTATATAGGTATGATTTCATTCTAGGAAACTATGTATTTTTACATTAATTTAAGGAAGTAGATGTATGAACTTATTTCATAATCGAAAGGAGAATCATAATGTGTTGATCCGGTTCTTCATCGAATATTTTGATTGATCAATACAAGATGACCAGGTGAAACCAATCGTAGGTTTGGTTGAGAGTTGTGGTATAACCGGTCATAGCCTATGATATATAGCTAGCTGTAATCGGTCACAAGTTACATTGGACATCAAGATGTAACCGATCATAAGATATATTGGAATGCAAGTTGCAACTGGTCACAAGTTACTTTGGAATCCAAGGTATAACCGGTCACAAGACGAATTGGGAATTTAATTGTAATCGTTCACAAGCTATCTTTGGGAAGCAAGGTGTAATCGGTCACAAGCTACTTCGGGAAGCAAGGTATAACCGGTCACAAGTTACTTTGTGGATCAAGGTGTAACCGATTACAACATATCTTGTGAATCATGTTATATCCGGTCACAACATATTTTGGAGTGATGATATAATCGGTTCCATGAGCAAAACCATTCCATGGTTCACATATTTCTTCATGATGTGTGTGAATTAGGGTTTTGGGTTTGCTAAGATGAGAAGCTTCTAGATATTGACATTATTTGAACATGTACATAACTCTTATCATTAATTGTTCAAAGATATTCCTTGATACTCAAGGTGATCCCATACCGAAAAACTTAAAAAATATTTAATTATGATTTTCATAATATATGTTTTAGTTACCATCAATTAAAGTATATCCTCTGGAAAATACTATTAGTTAATGTGCTAGACTAATAATAGAAGTTTTCTAAGAGAGTTTGCGGAAATATGGTTTGGTAATTAATTTGAAATAGAAAAACCGAAATTAGGTACTTTAATGATAATATCTTGAGAATATTTTGGGTTTTGGAATTTCTTTGTTGTCCAAACAACCTTGGTCTATAAATAGTTGAGTTTTCATTTCTTGTAAACTATCTCGTGTAGTTTCTGGTGGAGCCGTCTATTCAGAGGAAAGTACCTTAATTAGGCGAAATCTCTTAGGACCGCTCGTTTGAAGAATTCTGTGGGATCAAGAAGCTCTACGAGTACCATTGGTGGGAAACTAGATAATTGCATTGTTATTTTAGTTTTCGATTATTGATTTGATTGACTAATGGTTGTTGTAACTTTGATTGCACCTAGTTTGATTATTCTTGAGAACCTTCTCTTCTGACATAAGGGTCACTCAAACTAGGAAGTATCGACGGGATCTTTAGAACCATCTTCGGATCCAAAGACATCTTGCGATAATCCATTGTTAAGAGACCCCTTTCTGTGTGTGATTGATCACAAGAGGATTCAAGTTGTGTTGTGAAGGTATTGAAGGAAAAGAAGATTTGAAGACGAAAAAGATTCTTATTAGTTTTCGTATCTTATGGATTTAGTGACAAACCTTGATCGGCTGGGATCCAACTAGAATCGTGTTTATCTTTGATAGGTTTGATTGACTAGTTGCGTGAGATCGGAATCACTTTATAGTTTCTCTTTGAGATCTATATTTATTGATTGCAAATCTAGAGTTTCATTATTTCGGTAATCAAAGTTTAGATTGATCTAACCATACAAAAGAGTTTATTAGTTTAAATGGAAGATCCTTTTTCAACAACTCAAATATATTTATAGCAAAGATTGATTAGAGTGGTTACCAAACAAATTCTTCCTTTGCTATTTGGAATACGATCCAAAGAACTTTTTATTCACGTGCGTGGCTCTCGAAGTTGAAGGCGCATGGATACTGAGGAAACTAAGTATCTAGGGGTAGTCTACTTGGTCTCAACTATACTGCATCTGCGGTTTCCTCGTTAACAAAATCTCTTTGTGCCATTTACTTTATTATTCCGCATTATAATTGTCATATTGTAATTAAAGTAAATTGCACTTGTACGTTAATCCGTATCACTTGATATTGATCCCATAGAGTTTCGGTTTAATACTATACTTATTATCAAGTGAACACTTCGTTGCTGTATCGTCTCGATCTTGAATGCATAGTCATTCACACAAGTAACCATGTTGTTATATTGTCTCCATCTCGTATCTATAGACAATCATACAAAGTGTGTACCAAAGTTTTTATATTGTCTCGACTTTGTCCATAAACGATCACACTTGGTAAAGGACGTATAGGTTGAAAAATAAAAGATTATGGTGTATTTGGGTACCCTCGTCTTTTCAATTGGTATCAGAGTAGGCAAACACGAAAAGATCTAGAAATCTGTGTTTGGTGTGATCCAACCTATAAGATTTGAATCAATGGCTGATTTTGTTAACGTATTGGCAGGATTTGATAGCTTCAATCTTTCGTGGTAGAGGACACGGATAAATATTGTGAAATTCTCATTCCATAAACCACTTGAAAACTGGATAAAAACTAGCGGTATCCCAGGAAAAATTCTCTTAAACCTAATAGACAGCCCAAAGATTCCTGTTGAAGCTGAAATGGTCAAACAAGGGAATCAATTCAATTCAACAAAATTTCGTAATGTTGATTTGAACGAGATATATAATGCATCCTCAATTACTTCCTTTTCTCATTGTAAATGACGTTTCATCATTATGAAAAATAAAATCTTGTGTTTTGTGAATCATGCTTCTACACCATCAATATACACAATCCTGATGGATTAGATTTAAGAAGAAAACAAAGAGAAAGCTATTTTCAAATAGAGAATCAAAACTTTTGTTCTCTAATAAATCGAGATGTTACTGATAGAATAAGAACGTTTGTTCTATTGAAAAACAATATCGTGATTAAATCTTATTACAATATAATTCGAGTTAAGAAAATACTACAATCCTATGAGATTGCAAAAAAGAAGTATTTCCTCAACTTCTCTATTGTAAGTATAAATATGCACTCTCCACATAATGGTTTCTTTGAAACCAGTGACAGGGTAAAAGGAATTTATAACATTAAAGATTTAAGTTATCTTATATTTGAAATTTCCCCGAACATAACTATCTATTGTGTTATGTTTATAGCTCACGGTCCAGTTTCTGGTTCTATAGTCATATGTTATGGAACGATTCGGTTTTCGAAATCCCATGTGTGGATCGGTGTCCAGTTTCCGAAAATACGTCAATCCCTTAAAAAGGGATACATTTCCTGAATCAGAAATGAATAAAAAAACTTGGTTTCTTCTGCAAGCTTTTGAAGTATTTTTGAAGAAGATAAATATTTCAAGATTTCGAAATATTCATCTTGATACCTTCACAGGTTTGTTATCAAAGATGGTACCGAATAAAGACATAAGAAGAAGACTGACAACCATGATTCTCACCAACAAACTTACTCGCATGTTTAAGGGACCATTGTCTCTACAAGATTGAGAAATATCTCGACTCCTTAGATATTGAGAGACTGACACTATGTGCCAAAACATGTCATCATGAAATCAGACTCTCATTTTCTTCAAGAGTGCATGCATCCATCCTGCTCGATGGTGTATTAGAACTAATCGGAAGAAGAGTTCTACTCAACGAAATAATTGATGCTGAAAGGAAACGAGTAAGATCGTATGAAAAACTGTTAAGTACGGTTATGAGAACTCATCAAACAATGTTGAACTTCTTACTAATATTCTTAATCACCATAAGAATGTTCTGATGGAGTTTCAGTCTCTACTCAACGAGATTTTTTCCTTAACGGGAATATAGCAAGAGATATCAAGAAGGCTTTTGCATGGAAACAAAGTAGATTTCCAAAAGAAATAATAAGTCTGGGTTCTTGTTTAGATAATAGACATCAATTTGTTGATTTATTTCGATATTTTGTATAAGGTCTATTTGAATAAAACTATCTTTTATGAATGAACAAAATTATTATTTATAATCTTTATTTGATAGTTTCCGATTGCATGACATGTGTATGAATGCTTATATTTTATGTTCTTTGCTTTCGGTTATAAGATGATTATTTTCGGTTTTTCTTAACCTTATTTTCGATCTCATATTGTGAGCCCTTATGATTCGTGTGGCTTTTTTGATTTAGCGGGATTAGTTTCTAGCCCTTGTTGGTAGGCTTTATCAAATGATTATAAGGTGTTCCGATTGAAACTCATACGTGAAAAGTCATAATATGTTGATAAAAATACGAGGGTACCCACATATACCTCAATCTAAAACTTTTCCACCTATAAGTCCTTTCTCCGAAAGTGATTGTCTATGGACTGAGTCGAGACAATACAACTAATCGGTTCACACTTCGTGTGATCGTCTATGGATACGAGATCGAGACAATACAACAACGAAGTATGTTTACTTGATAAGAGGTTCGGACTTAACCAAACACAATAGGATTATTATCAAGTAAATAGGGATTAACGTTTATGTAATTTACTTTAAATTATAATGACAAAAATTATAATTGCGGAAAATAAAAGTAAATGACACATCAAGATTTTGTTAACGAGGAAACCGCAAATGCAGAAAAACCTCGGGACCTTGTCCAAAATTGAATACTCCCAGGATTAAGCCGCTATACAAAATCAAACCAACTTCGTATAGTTGAGACTAAGCAACTAAACCTATAGTTCACCTAGTTCCGTCTGTATTCCCACGCCTCCAAATTATAATAAGTCACGTACTTGAAACAATTTCCAAACAGTAAAGGAACAACAAATCTGTTTGGTATCAACTCTTTTCAACCAAGTGATGTGAGTTCGACAAAAGGCTCTTCCGTTTATCCCAATAAACTTCTTTGTCAGGTCCTTAGATCTATCTACTAACAATTACCGAAGTAATCGTCTAGATTTTGCAATCAATACTTTTAATCACAAAGAATTGTATTGATGCCGATCTACACAACTAATCAATCCAATCTACCACAAGGATAAACCGATTATAGTTGGATCCTCTTTTACCGAAACAAGTATTGTGCACACCAAAGATTATGAACCCAAATCAGAAATCTTCAAAGTCTTCGTTGTCTTCAAGTCTTCTTAGATCTTCAATAAACACATGCACACGATCAACTTGAATCTCTTGTGATCAATCATGCACAGAACAAAGTATGTTAACAATGGATTATCACAAGACGTCTTTAGATCTACAAACAGTCTAAAGATCCCCGTCGAAACTTTGATCTAGTTTGAGTGAATCTTATATCAGAAGAGAAGATTCTCAAGCATAAACAAACTAGGTGCAATCAAAGTTCAACCACCGTTAGTCAATCAAATCAATCGAAAACAAAAGATAAACCGCAATTATCTTGTTTCCCACCAACAGTACTAATAAATCTTCTCAATCCCAAAGAAGTCTTTAAACCGAGCGGACGTAAGAGATTTCGCTTAATTAGGTTACTTTCCTCTCCGAATAGGAGGCTCCACCAGTAAAAACACAACTGAGGTAGTTTTGCTGGCTCTGAGGATTAGTTTGCTAGAAATGCAAACTTTGATATTTATAGACCAAGAAAGTTTGGACACCAAGGAATTTCCAAAACCGAAAATATTCTCAAGATATGCAATATATTCCAAATTCGGTTTCCATAATTTCTGGATATGCTTTGTCCAAACGTTGACCAAAAATCTCTTAGAAAATATCCAATTAGTAAATGCACATTACTAATTTTCATTTTCCAAAAATAAAATTAAAAACCTTAATTAAAAGATTCTCAACTTATTTTTCGATCCTGGGATTTTCCTTTAGCTGTTAAGGAATATCTTTGAACAATTAAAGATAAGCGTTTTTTTGCACATGTTCAAAGTATGTCGGCATCTTTACTTTGTAAGTCCTCTTTCATACTTACAATCTTGAAACCGATTTTCCACACTTCCAAACAAGTTTAGAATTGGTTCATCTGACTTTCAAGAACTATGTGATTGATTAAGAACACTCAATCACAAATCATGGGTTTCACGGTTCTACCAAAACAAGTTTCGGTTCTACCTCCATGTGAGTACTGTGCATAGTCACACTAGCTTTCCAAAATTTTGGTTGACTAGGTACTAGGATCAGTTCCCAACATACTTATGGTAACTACTTGAATTTGCACCACATGTCCATAGGATCGGTTCCCCTTTCACTAAAAACTTGTTGCACATGTTCATAGGATCGGTTCCCCTTTCTACTAAAAACTTGTTGTACCTCATACAAGGATCGATTCCCCTCTTGTGATCGGTTGCACCTCTTCATAGGATCGGTTCCCCTTTGCCTAGAGTTGGTCATACCAATAACACTAAATCGATCATACCATCTCAGGTGATTACTTAAGATCGGTTTCACTAATAAAAGTCATACCAATACAAAAGTCAGGCCTTTGTGAATAGTTTTACCAAGAACATAAACAAATCATGAGCGGTTATACTAATCACATATATTGGTAGTTCAAAAGATATGCAATGAATAACAATACCAATAAATCCTAGCGATTTCCCTTTCGATTCACAAAACAAGTTCATGAATTTACTTCCTTTAAACAAATGTAAAACATTGCTTCCTAGGATGAAATCTTCACCTTATACCCATACATAATCATAATAGCATTCAAACGATTATGTCGATGTCTTATATACAAAGTTTAATGGTTAAGCAATAAACCTCGTATTGTATTCCTTAATACTATGTCTAACAAGAGTATAATCATTCATGCTTCGCAGTTAAGTTTTCAATATGCACGAATTGAAAGATACGTTAGAGAATGAAACAGTTCAAGACAAATATCACTAACCTCAAGTGGAAGGATGATGTTGTAGTTGTAGCTCCTTGGTCTATAAATAGTTGAGTTTTCATTTCTTGTAAACTATCCTAAGAGCCAGGCAAACTTCGTTCGTGTAGTTTCTGGTGGAGCCGTCTATTCAGAGAGGAATGTACCCTAATTAGGCGAAATCTCTTACGACCGCTCGTTTAAAGTCTGCTGTGAGATCAAGAAGCTCTACGAGTACCGTTGGTGGGAAACTAAATAATTGCATTGTTATTTTAGTTTTCGATTAGATTTGATTGACTAATGGTTGTTGTAACTTTGATTGCACCTAGTTTGATTATTCTTGAGTGTCGTCTCTTCTGACATAAGGGTCACTCAAACTAGATTAATATATCGACGGGATCTTTAGAACCATCTTAGGATATAAATACATCTTGTGATAATCTATTGTTAACAGACTTCGTTCGTGCATGATTGATCACAAGAGGATTTAAAATATGTTATGCAGGTATTGAAGGCAATAGAAGATTTGAAGACGAAGAATAATTCTGATTCGTTTTCGTATTTTGTGGATTTAGTGCACAAACCATGATCGGCTGGGACCCAACTAGAATCGTGTTTATCTTTTATAGGATTGATTGACTAGTTGCATGAGATCGGCATCAGTGCATCACCTTATAGTTTCTCTTTGAGATCTATATTGATTGATTGGAAATCTAGAGTTAATTATTTCGGTAATCTAAGTTTAGATTGATCTAACCAGACAAAGGAGTTTACTAGTTTAAACGTAAGAGCCTTCGTCAACAACTCAAATATATTTATAGCAAATATTTATTAGAGTGATTACCAAACAGATTCTTTCTTTGATGTTTAGAATACGATCCAAAGGACTTGTTATTCACGTGTGTGACTCTCGAAGTCGAAGGCGCATGGATACTAAGGAAACTAAGTAGATTTGGGTAGTCTACTTGGTCTCAACGATACGGAGTTGGTATTAAATTTTATATAGCGTCTTAATTCTAAGAGTATTCAAAAATGGATTAGGTCCCGGTGTTTTTCCTGCATATGTGGTTTCCTCGTTAACAAAATCTTGATGTGCCATTTACTTTATTATTCCGCATTATAATTGTATTATTATAATTAAATTAAATTGCACTTGTACATTAATCCATATCACTTGATATTGAATACTTCGTTGTCGTATCGTCTCGATCTTGAATCCATAGTCAATCACACAAGTGATCTTGTTATTGTATTGTCTCAATCTCATATCCATAGACGATCACACGAAGTGTGTATCGAAGTTGTTAGAGCACAGCTCGGTTGAACCCACCAAGCATTGGTATGTCAAGTTTGGTTATCATATTTTAGTGAACCAAAACTCATTTAAGAGTCGATTGATTAAATGTACTAGAGTGAACTTCGTATAGGTTGGCTTGAAAGTATTAGGATTTTAGACGTTACAAGTATTGCGAAGACTTGAAGAAGTAAGGAGCTACAACCACAACATCATCCTTCCACTTGAGGTTAGTGATATTTGACTTGAACTGTTTCATTCCCTAACGTATCTTTCAAGTCGTGCATATTGAAAACAAAACTGCGAAGCATGAACATTCTAGATAGGCATAGTATTAAGGAATACAATACGAGGTTTATTGCTTAACCATTAAACTTCGTAGATAAGACATCGATATAATCGTTTGAATGCTATTGTAATTATGTATGGGTATGAGGTGAGGATTTCATCCTAGGAAATAGTGTTTTTACATGTGTTTTAAGGAAGTAAGTTCATGAACTTTGTTTGTGAATCGAAAAGGAAATCGCCAGGCGTTATTGGGATTGTTCTTCATTACATATCTTATGAACGACCAATATGTGTGATTAGTATAACCGCTCATGACTTTTTTGTGTTCTTGGTAAAACTATTGACATGAGGCCTGACTTTTGTATTAGTATGACTTTTATTAGTGAAACCGATCTTAAGTAATCACCTGATGGTATGATCGAGTTTGTGTAGTTTGTAAGACCTAACACTTGGTAAAGGGGAACCGATCCTAGTAAGAGGTGCAACACATCACAAAGGGGAATCGATCCTTGTACGGGGTGCGGCAAGGTTTATAGCAGAAAGGGGAACCGATCCTATGTACATGTGCAACACGTTTTTAGGCAAAGGGGAACTGATCCTATGGACATGTGCAACACATATGAGTTAGATACCATATATATGTGGGAACCGATCCTAGTACCTAGTCAACCGAATTTTGGGAAGCTAGTGTGACTATGCATAGTACTCACATGGAGGTAGAACCGAAACTTGTTTTGGTAGAACCGTTAAACCCATGATTTGTGATTGAGAGTCCTTAATCAATCGCATGTCTCTTGAAAGTCAGATGAACCAATTCTAAACTTGTTTGGAAGCGTGGTAAATCGGTTTCAAGTGTGTAAGTATGAAAGAGGACTTACAAAGTAAGGATGTCAACACACTTTGAACACGTGCATTTATGCGTATCTTTTATTGTTCAAAGATATTCCTTAACGTCTAAGAAGGAAGTAAATCCCAGGATCGAAATTAAATAAGTTAAGAATCTTTTAATTAAGGTTTTTAATTATATGTGGAAAATAAGAATTAGTAATGTGCATTTGCTAATTAAAGATTTTCCAAGGAGATTTTCGGTCAATATTTTGGACAGAGCATTCTCAGGAATTATGAAAACCGAATATGGAAATTACTATTGAATATCTTGAGAATATTTTCGGTTTTGGAAATTCTTTGGTGTCCAAACTTCCTTGTCTATAAATACTTGAAGTTTGCATTTCGAGCAAACTAATCCTTCGTGACAGTTAACTTCCTATGTTGTACTGTTACTGGTGAAGCCGCCTATTCGGAGAGGAGAGTAACCTAATTAGGCGAAATCTCTTACGACGGCTCAATTTAAAGACTTCTTTGGGATTGAGAAGCTCCACGAGTATCGTTGGTGGGAAACTAGATAATTTCGGTTTATCTTTTGTTTTCGATTGATTTGATTGACTAACGGTGGTTGAACTTTTATCGCACCTAGTTTGTTTATGCTTGGGAATCTTCTCTTCTGATATAAGATTCACTCAAACTAGTTCGAAGTTTCGACATGGCTCTTTAGACTGTTGTTAGTTCTAAAGACGATCTTGTGATAATCCATTGTTAACAGACTCCGTTCTGTGTGTGATTGATCACAAGAGATTCAAGTAGTTGTGTGCAGGTGTTTATTGAAGATCTAAGAAGATTTGAAGAAAAAGAATAGATAGAAGATTTCTGACTTGGTTATATAAATCTTTGATGTGCACAATACTTGTTTTGGTAAAAAGAGGATCTCACTATAATCGGTTTATTCTCGTGGTAGATTAGATAGAATAGTTAAGTAGATCGACATCAATACGGTTCCTTGGGATCAAAGGTATTGATTGCAAAATCTTATGATTACTTTGGGAAATTGAACATAAGATAGATCTAAGAACCTGACAAAGGAGTTTATGTTAAGATAAACAAAAGAGCCTTTGTCCGACTCACATCACTTGGTTGAAAAGAGTTGATACCAAACATATTTGTTGTTCATTTACTGTTTGGAATACGAACCAAAGGAATTGTTCCAAGTACGTGACTTATTTATAAGTTGGAGGCGTGGGAATATAAACGGAACTAGGTGAACTATAGGTTTAGTTGCTTGGTATCAACTATACGAAGTTGGTTTATTTTGTATAGCGGCTTAATCCTTAGAGTATTCAATTCTGGACAAGGTCCCGGGGTTTTTCTGCATTTGCGGTTTTCCTCGTTAACAAAATCTTGCTGTGTCATTTACTTTATATTTCCGCATTATAATTGTTTTATTATAATTAAAGTAAATTATACAAACGTTAATTCTTATTTACTTGATAAGCAATCCTATTGTATTTGGTTAAGTCTTAACCTTTGTATCAAGTAAACATACTTCGTCGTTGTATTGTCTCGATCTCGTATCCATAGACGATTACACGAAGTGTGAACCAATTAGTTGTATTGTCTCGACTCAGTCCATAGACAATCACTTTCGGAGAAAGGACTTATGGGAAGGAAAAGTTTTAGCTTGAGGATATTTGGGTACCCTCGCCTTTTCATAGGTTGTTGTATTGTCTCGACTATGGCCATAGACGATCACACTTGGTAAAGGACTTATAGGTTGAAAAATAAAAGATTGTGGTGTATTTGGGTACCCTCGCATTTTCAGTAAGAATCTTATTTTACAAGTATTTTGCGAATATAAATGATTTAGCCAATTGAATTACCTGGAAGAGACATAGATTCCTATTAACTTGCTTCACTAGTGACCTTGAAGCCTTAGTCAACTCTGCATTCAAGAAGACAACTTCCGCAGTACCCCAAGAATACGTATGCATCTGATCAAGAGGATGCAATAGTTGAAGATATTTGTCGTCGACCAAGTTCCCGGAACTGTCAGGGAAGATACAGTTGTCCATGACTTATATCAAATAAGCTGACGCAATAGCAATGATTCGTGCCAAGTCCACACTTCCTTCCCTATCATAGACTTTCTGAGTCCCATAGTATGTGTCCCTCAACATCTTCGGACTTAACTTCTTGCTTCTATAACCATCCTTCATCACAAACATAGACTTCGACTGCTTCTCATCTGAAGAGATTTTTCCACGAAATGTCCTCATCGTAACCATTTTTGATGGCTTTTCCATCAACCTCGAGGCCTAGAATTTGATGAGCATCATCGGGAGTTACCTCCATCTCACCGAATGGGAATAGAATTGTATCAGTCTCTCCGTAGAACCTTTCACAAAATGAATATATGGTAACTTTGTCATACTCAACAACCGAACTCTTCATCGCAGGCCACAGCCCAGAGTTCTTGACAATCTCTTTCACGGCGTCACATTCCTTGTCAAATGACGATTTCTTCATCATAGTGTTTGAAGCTTGGCGCCTCATAAGACGGATGACATTCTTATGATCCTAAATAACATAAACCAAAAACACACAATTTAAAATTACAAAATACAAACATTTGAAACAAATTTAAGATAAAGTGTCTTAAATAAAAACAAAGTGAGATTGAGATTACTTATGAGAGTATAATAGATTTCATATCCCCATGAGTCTTTGTATCCAACAAGAACAATTTCACCATCTTCTGGTAACCCTAGTAGAGTCTCACCATCTTTCTGTTGCTTCTTCAAGTGAGGGAGAGGCATGTGGGGATGAATAGGTTTATTAATAACCCTCTTCTTCTTTCCGATTGTAGTTGCAGCTTGAGGTTGTTGTTCAACCCCAACCCATGTTGCTTGACCATTACCTTCTTCTTTTCCACCTTATTCTTCCTCTTCTTTATCCTCTTCAACAATTTCATCTTGTCCATCATTATCTTTATCTGCATTATTGTTATCACCATCATCATTACCTCCTCTAACAGGTGGTATGTATTGATCATCATCATCATCATCATCATTGTTATCTCCTTCAGCAGCCGGAGTTCCTTAAATATTATCATCATCATTACCTCTTCTACCAGATGGAATTGATTGGTCTTCATCTGGAGTTTTATCAGAATCACTTGGTTCAGGTGGATCCTGAGAATCATTCCATTCACGGATCTTGAGCGTTCCCGCCTCAAAGAATGCCCCTCGATGTGTTGCAGTCAAGAGTTTGTCACCATCAAGAGGAGGTTTTGAAGGAGGAGTAATAAGTTTTTTCTTTACTTGCTTGACCTTTTGCATCCTGAACAAGAACAATGAAAATATTTGTCAACTAGTCGTCAGGGTCAATATTTGAACAAGAAAACGACTAAGTAACAAACTTAGTCGTTAGGGACGATAATAATATTAGGTGCCGACTAAACCATAGTCGTCACCTTAGCGAAAAATAATAATAACGATGGATAACAAAAAGGTACATAGAGAAACTGGGTTTTGGTTATCAATTAGTCGACAAGGTCTATAATCTATATAATGCCGACTAATAAATAGTCGACGGGGTTGTATTTTGAAAATTGTCGGCTTATAACTATATGGGACTCGGGAAACACATGAATTTTCACATCATTAGTCGGCAGGTTAGGACTTTCAAGAACCAACGACTAATAAACTATACTTATTCGGCAAGGTTTGAAGGTTGAATATCATGATGACCCTGTAAATGACACTTCCAGATATGAAAAGCCGACATGATATTCAACCTAAGAAGACAACGACTAATCCTAAATATGAAACACCGGCAAGGTCGTCGAACAGACACCATGCCGACTACATAACTGCAGATTCAGAAATTCTAATTTTCTGACCTAATTTGACATGCAAACGAAAAATTAAAGTACTGGAGTGAGTTTAAGTAGTCACTTACTTTCTCAATCACGTCATTTCTTCGGTTTCAGTAGTTTCAGTGATTTATTCTTCTTCAACGGGTTTTTCCTTCCATTTGTATTGAACTGATTTTCCAATGCCCATGGTCTTCAATACTAGGTCTTTGTTTCACATACTGCTTCATGCTTGAAGATTAATCGACGATGAAATTTTTGAATCGACCATTATACATAATTAATTGACGAGTTTTCGATGGAAGTGTGGTGGGGGAGGTCGGTATGGTAGAGGAGAGGATGAAATGAAAATGAGTTAAAAAAATGATTAGGGTAATTTTAATTATAAGGGGTAAGGATAGTTTTGTAACTTCACTCATTAGGACACCCTCTTAGACCTTAAAAAGAGTCTACTTAAAATCGCGCATACCTTAATTGATCTGGGTATACCCAAATCCGGCCAGGATGTGATAAAGTAAAAACCATCTTTTCTTTTCTTTTCTTTTCTTTTAATAAGAAAAGGGCACTACTGACTCAACCGACACAAGGTCTACAGAGCGGTCTCCAACACCATACGTAGACCTTTGGGAACAATCCCGAGTAATGTCATTTTCGTTAAGTCTTAGAGACTGAAGAAAGTTAAATGGAAGCATTAAGTTTGGATCTTTCCAGTTGAAATCGTCTAGGTAGCTAGAATAAGTATTTAAACTAAGCTGGTTTTACTGTCGTGGTGTTCTTATCTTTAGAGATCTTGGTCAGGTTTTCTATGAAAAAAGATACTGTTTCAAAATTTTCATCCTTCATTTGATGGTAACCCAGGTTGAATCTTCCTTGCACTTCTAACTTGTACTCATCCTCCAGCTCCTTCAGAGTTGTATCATCTTCAGCTTGAAAGTCTACGTTCGCTCTTTGCAACTCTTTATCCTAGATGACTGCTAGTTCTGCTCCTCTCCTAGATATGTTGTTTCCAGAGATGCGGTCTTTGATTCTTCTTGCTCCCACACAGATTCATGTATAAGACAAGGCAATGAATGCAAAGTTAGTATAGAATGGGGGTCCAAAATGTCCTTCCATGTTAGGGTAGCTCATGGAACTTATGTTGATAGTGATACAAAATCTCAACCTATGTTCATTAGTAATTCGTCTATGTTATCCTGATCAGATCTTTGGTAGTACAGATTGTCCAGAATATAACATTGGTTGTGAATAACTCTATTGTAGGAGCAAAGGTGTTGCTTAATCCTGTTTGCAGTAAGCACAACAGAAGGTTTAATCTTTTGGAACACCAGATCACATCCGGCTTTCTGATAAACTACCAGATTGTAGCAAGATAGGAATCCAGTCTTTGAACTGTTATTGAGGAACGAACCAAGAATTGAGCCAATCATTGAAGTTGATGGTATCACAAAAGAATTAGTGTTTAGGACCAAAGAGATTTATCCACACCTCGGAAGCATAGGGACAAGAGATGAGAGTATGGGTTATGTCTTCTTTAGCATTTTTGCAGAGATTGCATATTGGATCAATATAGTTGAGGATGCTTGTAGTTTTGTCATTGGTAGGTAGGATTCCATGAGCACACTTCCAAAGTAACATTTGTATGGATGGGGAGGTGTCCAGCAGGATGGGCGAAATGGAGAATGGCGTCGTGAGTCCTTTGCGATCGTAAGGTCCCATCTAAATTGAAAGGAAAGTTCTATAAAACGGTGATACGACCTGCAATGCTGTATGGAGCGGAATGTTGGGCGCTAAGAACCCACACATAAGAGCACTGCATGTAAATGAGATGAGGATGCTGAGGTCGAGCCTTGTTTGTCCACAGGCTCACCAATCGAGGATGTACTCACTCAACATCGGCATCGTTGGTTTGGGCATCTCCAGCGAAGACCACCCGATGCTCCGCTTCGCTTAGGACGCATCATGCTCCCGGAAGGAAGGATGAAACGTAGATGCCGACCGAAGCTGACGTGGGATGAATTGATTAAACTATACATGAGGCGGAAGAACTTACAAAATGAGCTGGAGTTGTACATGAATGCGTGGAGACCAACGATCCATGTGACCGAGACATGTATACCAGGTACGTAAACTGACCCGCATATTTGTAACCGTATCTTTTATAGGACCAAGTAGAATCAAGTTGTTGGCCAAATGGGACCTCAGTAGGCGAAATTACAGAAAGAGCTGGCGTCTGATTGAAGTGCGTGGAGAGCAAGCGACCCTGGGGAATGAGGTATGTACACGAGGTACGTGAACTGACCCTCTCACTCTCGACTTTTATTTCTCTACCTTGGATTGTACAACCCGTGAACTTGTAAATCGGCATAGCAGAATTGTGAAAGGGAGACTCTCCATGTAGCTCTGCAGCTGACAGGATCGTGAAAGGGAATCCCCCCGTAGCCCTGCGGCAGGGACATGGTGTGAGAAGATACGCTACTTTGATGGTCGCGAATGCATAAACCCACTGAAGTAGTGACTACTTCACCCTTTGTGCCAAAAATGAACAAGGTACTGATTATGCCAAGGATTGTCCTGCCTATTGGTGGGTTGTGTTTAGGCGGGCAAGCCGGCGTAAAAACTTTTGCCACACTTTTACGAGACGATTCTTCACGAGATAGTCTCTAGCTCGACCCGGGACTTGTTTCTGGACAAAAAGGCTTTTGGTTTTAGTTTTGGGGTGGTGTCTAGACTCCAAATGATTTTTCAAGATGGATTGTGGATGTCATCCTTGTACTTATCATTAATCTTCCTGTCATAAAAGGATTTGACAGTGGATTTTTCATTATTAGTAAGACCCCAAATAATTTTATCTTCCTCATGACGATTGAAGGTTGTATTCTGGATATCAATTTGGTCTTCTTCATTAAACTAGAGACATATAAGATCTGTGTTCCATTCCCATGCAATATTGATAAGTTGGATGGCAGATAAAAGATCATTGGGGCAGTGTTGAGGTTTTGCAGTAATTTCTAATTTATTTTGTATCCATCTGTCTTTCCATATTATGATGTTTTGACCATTACCACCCCCCATCCGTAATATTTCTGAATATTTTTCACCTTTCCATAATTCATTTCCATATCCAAGAATCAATTATTTTAGGTTTGTGTCCATTCTGATTACATATTTTATTCTGAAGTGATTGGCCTTCATGGTGGTGAAACTTTCTAAATTCCTAAATTTATCCTTCACCAAGGTGATAAACTACGAAGTAATCTTATGTGACATAATTTACAGGGAAAGAAAAAAAAACCATGCTATCAATTGGGATACGTTTTGTAAACTGGTTTGGTGGCTTGGGTATTACGGATTTGGAGTTTCATAATATTTTATTTCTAGCAAAGACTGCTTAGTAGATTACTAACGACCCCCAATCTCTGGTTTATATAATTTTTAAGGCTAAATATCATAAGATTCTTCAACTTTGGGATGCTTTTCCCCTAGTCGTGATTCGTGGAGTTGAAGAAACATTCTTAAAGGGAATGAATTGAGGGTCTCAAGTGGTCTATTGGGACTGGTGATCAGGTGGATATTTGTCATTATACTTGGTGATATAGTATTCCCTTGTCCCGGATTCTTGATTTTGAATGCGTTGTTAATCATTCTCTTTATGTTTCTGACCTTAATGATCATAAGTCATAATGTAACCTTTTTGATATCTCTTCTTCTACTCCTGCTTCAGTGCAGAATCAAATTTTGTCAATTCTCTATCTTCAGACATTCTTCTTCTCATGATCAATGGGTGTAGTCTCATAACAGTGACGAAATGTCTCAGTCAAGGCTTGTTACAATTGGTTTGCTATGTCTCAAGGTACTTATTCTCTTATTGATCCTCAGTGGAAGCATCTTTGGAAAACTCGTTGCCCAACTCATAATAAACATTTATTGTGGTTGTTAGCCAATGGGAAATTTTTAGTTCGAGCTAATTTAAAGAAATGAGGGATGGATGTTCCTGTTTATTGTCTTCTTTGTGGCCAGCAGGAGGAAACCATCTCTCACATTTTCTTAACTTGTGACGAAGTTGTGCCTATTTTGGATTCGCTCTCTTTTGCTTATGGGATCCAATTTTAATGGGCTCACATGTCTCCTGACTAGATGTATAATGTTTCACACTTGCGAGCAAATGATGATGTAGTTTAGCAGGCAGTTATCTTCCCATATATCCTTTGGTTCATTTGGTATGCTCGAAATAACGTTGTTTTCTTTTATAAACCTTTTGTTTAGAGGACTATTATTGCTTCTGCGTATACGATTACTGATGATTCTCTTGCTACTAATGATAACTTCCTACTAATCTCAAGGAGCATACAATATTTATGTTAAATGGATATATCCTCCAAAAAGGTACATCAAACTTAATATAGATGGGGCCTCAAATGATGCAGGTCATGAAAGTATTGGTGGTATTTTACGCAGTGCTGATGAACCTTTTCTGGTTAGCTTTGCAAAGTATATTCATACTAATTCTAACAATATTGCTAAATTATGGGCTATTAGAGATGCGATGCAGTTGGCATCAGATGTTGGAGTCAAGAAACTGATTCACAGTATGCTCTTAACCTACATATATACAGTTATAACTCTATTTGGTTTCTAAATGTCTTTTGAGAGACATTTGTCACCTGTCTCTTGGTTTTGAACATGTTTGCTTTCAACATCACTATAGAGAGGGTAACTTTACTGCTGATATTTTGTCTAAAAAAGCAGCAAGTAATTATACATCTAGTGCATTGGTTGAACACCCTCCCGAAATTTTGTGTTTGTTTTGCATAGTGATGTTCAGGGACGAGCCTTTCCCTTGATATGTAAGGCTCATCGAGTTTTTGTGGGGGATTAACTAAGCTTGGGTTTTGAATATATTGAAATTGCCTTGAAATGACCTTGTAAGTTGATTTCACCGAAAACTGACCATTCTTAGTATAAGGCCAGATAATCCTATCGTGTCCTATAAGAGGAATTCTAGTATTAAGGATGGACTGAGCATTAAGTGGTGTGAAATATGCATTTACTAAATCTGGTTTCCAAGTTCTACTATCTTGATCAATGAATTTAGACATGCAAAAATTAGGATTAGGAGCAGACACGTGCAAAGTTTCAATTGGGTTTGGGATCCAATTATCCCTGAAAGCAAGAATATCGAGACCATTTCTCACTTCCCAAAAATAGTTTTGAGCAATAAAATCAAGGCGAGAGCATATACTCTTCCAGACCCAAGAAAAGTCTTGTTTTTTGTTATAAAGAAAAGCTCTACCATGTTTGATATTTGCATCTAAGAATAACAATGCACAAATTTTTCAAGAAGATTTACTCAAAAGAGATCAGTTCACATGCTTAAGGTTTTTAAAACCGAGACCACCTTGTAATTTACGAGGACAAACCTTTTTCCAATTGGTAGGATAAAGACCACTATGATGTGTTTTACCCCACCAAAAGTCCCTTTGGGATCTTTCCATTTGTTGGAGGATAATGTATGAAATTCTAAAAGTATTCATGTGATAAATATGGGAAGCCTTTTAAACATGTTGAACCAACACAAATCGACATGATTGGTTAAAATGCTTACCTTTCCACTTGGCTACCCTTTTATCAAACTGGTCATTCAAATGTTTGAATGAATATGTATAAGATAAAGTTGTGTATGTCTTTACTATTGCATGGTGTGTTTAGAGATAGGTGTTCCTTCAGAATAAATCTCTCAATCATAATTCTGCTAGAATAACGCTTAAATTAGTGAATGCCATTGTGCAAGACTTCAATAATGCTATTACTCAAGTAAATTCTTCACATATGCAACTAGTTGGCTCGGACTATAGTGTTGTCACTAGTAATTTATTTGATGATTGTATTACAGTATATTGTGATGCTTCTTTTGATAAAAAATACTAACCTTTCTGGTATTGGATTGATCATGAATAATGTTGCAGGGAAGTATCTTGGGTGTAAGACCATCTCAGGTCTAACTAGAAACCCCGAAAATACGGAAAGTCTTGCTGTTTTAGAAGCCGTACTCTAGGAAAAGGAGCAAGGAAATATCAATGTCTGCATTATAAGTGATGCAAAAGTAGCTTCAGATTATTTGAACTTAAATAATAAACAATTAAGTTCGTTTAACAATTCTATTTAGATGAGTGTAAGTCACTTATGGATTTCTTTAGTTTTCTTATATTTGAATTTTTAAATAGAAGTTTTACACACTTGGTCTATGTTACAGTCAAATACCGTAGAACTTGTAGGATCAATGGTGAATGATTCGATATTAAGCCTAACTTCTTCACTGAACAATTCATTTTTCGATAAAATATTGGTCATATTAATTAGTTATATTTTATCTTTTTAAAAACAAAATTTGTTAAAATCAATTAATATGAAAGACACTTGTCGCCTTCTGATTTGTCCTCCATACTCGTCAAAAAACGCCCCAATCAAAAATTTATCCCACAAAAGAAGACCCATTTTGAATATTTTTCTAAAAGAGAGAAAAAAAAATCTAAAAAGTAGTAATTGCCAAACACTACCTTATATTATTATACTCCCTCCGTTTTTTTTTTAATAGGCCAGTTTCTATAAATAAAAGTTTCAAAAAAATAGGCCAGTTTCCTAATTGGGAAAGTCAAATGTTATTTTATTTTTTGGGACCACTTTTCTCTTAACTTCTTTTGATGACAAGTGTCATGTGGATCACTTCACTTTACTTCTTTTGCTAACAAGTGTCATGGAGACCATTTCATTTCACTTCTTTTATTGACAAGTGTCATGAGGACCACTTTCAATGATTAGTTCTCTTAATTTTTTTTAAATTTCGCTAAAAACAAAACTGGCCTATTAAAAAAGAACGCAGGGAGTAGTTTTGTAACCAAACAAGGTCAGTAGCTCCCTTGCTAAATCTAGCCATTTGACATCAACGAGAAGATTCATTTGGAGCTGAAATTAAATCGATCAATCTACAGAGAGAGAGAGAGAGAGAGAGATTTTTTCTCGAGATGGCATCAGGATGGGGAATCACAGGGAACAAAGGAAGGTGTTACGATTTCTGGACAGATTTCAGTGAATGTATGTCAAGTTGTAGAGAACCTAAAGATTGTGCTCTTCTTAGAGAAGATTATCTCGAGTGTCTTCATCATGCTAAAGAGGTTCGTTTGTTCCTTCTCTTTTTGTATGGATCTGATCTGACCCCAAATTTTACTGAATTTCAAATTAACATGAAATGTTAATGAAAACCCTAGCTTTCAATTTAGAGGTAACTTTTTTATGTTTTTTTCTTATATGAATTTGCTAATTAAATTTTATATATGTGATTAGTTGTTTTGATAATATGTTCTATGTAGATGGTGATTTGAGCTGAAAATAACTTGAATTTTGGTGACCTTTGTTACCATATGATGCGACTTTGGCGCCATAGTCTTTACATGATGCACTTTTTTGGCTCCATAGTTGTGGTCTATTAGTGTGTTCCTATAGTAGGTTTACTGAATGCACTTTTTTTCAAATGGTGAGCTGCCGTATTGAATGCAAACTTTGTTTGTAGCAGCGGGAATAGTTTCTTTTGGTTGACATTTTGGGTTTCTAGGAGTCTTACCTGTTCTTATAATTTCATGGAGTGGGATGCGGTTTTTAAGAAGCAACATCAACATCTAAAGGAATTTTATCAGTGCCCAAAGATCAAAACCTCTAAAATGTACAGAATGTTGGAAACCAGGACAGACTTTGGATTGTTAGACCATAAGTGAAGTATCTTTAACTGCAACGGATGGAGCCAAAAGTCGGTGGTTGGAGTTTATGCTCTGGCCCAATTTGCCTCAAAGTTTACCCAGACCTCTTATGACATCATTCTAGAGTCTGAGGATGTACTAACGTATTAACCCAGGATTTTAGGAATCATTTGATGTATATCAGGTATTTATCTTATGTCAAAGAAATACATAGTGGGTTCCCCAACTTTATTTCTTCAGTGGGCAAACCTATTTTTGCAAGGTTCTTATGCTATAAGAACTATTGAAAGGTTCTTATGCTATCTGAAATTTGCATTTGACATGTGAGCATAACAAAATAATATATGATCAGAACTCAGAACCACGGGGCTGTTTCTATTGCAAAAGTCTCAGAATCCTAAAAAGAAGAAAACAGGTCGGATTCCATAGGAAAAAATAAAGCTTATTGGAATGATGCACCGGCTGACGAATTAAAAATTCCCTACCCTCTTGTAGTTAGATTCTAAAATAAACTTTTGTGTCCACAAAGATGATTGTTAATCTTATAAGTGCCATGATTGGCTGCATGCTTCCTTAATTATGATGCTTCAAGTGTTTTTATTTCTGAATGTTTCCTTTCTGATTAGATCTCAATGGTATGTGTATGAAAAGAAAGTCCACTTTAGTCTTGTCCATTTCATGGAAGAAGTGTACATGATCTAAATGCTTGGAGCCGTGCATTCAGTACTTGGGTGCCTAACTTAGTAGTATCTGTGACTACCATTTAGTTGTAGCGGTCACATCTTAGTCACCAGGAGCGGGAGCGAGGTCGAAATTCGTAAAATTTTCAAAAATGAAATTCGGGGAGCGAGTTGGGAACGTAAATAAGTTTCATAGATAAATTAATAATACTGATAATTTTCATAACAGATAGAATAAAAAACTTTTAGAAATGAATAAGAGACATAGATTTTCTTTTAGTAAGTGATTGAGGTATTGAAAAGTTTGTGGATAATGGATCGTATATATAGAATTATAGACAGAGAGAGAAAGTTTAGGAGTCTCTAGAACTTTTAGAATCT
The DNA here is from genome assembly GCF_003573695.1 of Papaver somniferum. Lineage (NCBI taxonomy): Eukaryota > Viridiplantae > Streptophyta > Magnoliopsida > Ranunculales > Papaveraceae > Papaver > Papaver somniferum. Next base: position 72,808,725 of record NC_039367.1, read on the forward strand.
AAAAAGATATACAGAATTCAAGTATTATTTTGTATACCAAGGAAATTTAATACAAAAATGGGAAGTTATCGTTTTTAAACTTGGAAATTTCTTGGGTTACAAGTGAAACACTCCTCCCATGTTGGGAGCGCGATTTTCCCTTGTGAGGAGCGTACTCCCAACACGAATTTCAGCGAGGAGCGCAAATTTGCGAATTTTAGGGAAATTCGTGATGCCTTTGAGCGAATCTGGTGACTAAGGGTCACATTATGCATGATTGCTTCTTAGTTGAGCCACCAATACCATCAAATATAACTAACCAACAACTTTGTTGCGGGTGACTGACTTACCTTTTTTGAAATCACAAATAAGTGTGTTTATATTGTGTGTCATGGTAAAATGAGATTGCTGCAATCATTTGAACGGCTGGCCAGCTGGATATTAAAGACCTAAGAAATCGAGATAGACTGGTTGGTCATTGTCATTTGAGGAGTTCAATAATTGTTGATGTTTGTTATGTGAATTTACTAATCACATTCTGTAGATGTGATTAGCTGTTTTGATGCGATCTTCTATTAAGATGGTGATTTGAGTTGGAAAAAACATGCATTAGATTAATTTATTATCACGTGGATGTGATTTTGGTGATCCATGTACGTGATGACTAGTAAGTGGTCTTTGATTAGAAAATTGTTCTTTATTAATGTTACCAATTTTGCATGTGTTACTGTACCTTCTGGCCCAAAGTTTCTGGCTGCACTGTTAATCTTTTCCTATGGTAATTATTTGTTGAGTCGTCTGTATTGAATGCAAATATTATCATGGCAATATGAATAGTTTGGTTTGGTCAACATTTTGGGTTTAAGTATTTTCCAGGAATCTCACCTGTTCTTATTAGTTCGCATCATCAACATCCGAAGAATTCGACCAATGCCCAAAGTTCATAACCTCTAAATTGTACAATGTGTCTGATAGAAGGAAACACTTTGGATAGACGTAGCACGAGCTGCATATGAGTTCTTGCGTGTGCATTTCTTATTTGGCAGTTCGATCACCACATCAGAAGGAACCATAAGACCGTGGGTGTAGTTTATGCTGTTGCTCGGTTTGCCCCAACTATTACCCATACCTTGTCTCATCTTGAACCTAAATCTCACCCTGGTACCCTAGAGCCTCAGCATGTACTAATAGAGGGAATAATTCATGATTATAGGAATCATTCGGTGTAATTCAGGTATATACCCTAGGTATATGATATATGTTAGTTGGTTCCTCTTTCCCCAACTCTATTCACTTAGTAGGCACAACTATTTTACCAGGAAGTCCCAGCTCTTTATATATAAAACTAAGAACTTGTATCCCATTAGATTAATTACCTTTAACTGTAAGAGGTACAGGAAGCTCCTGATTCATGTAAGATGTGCATCTGGCATGTGAGCACTGAGCATAGCTAACAAGATAATTGTTCGTCAGAACCATGGGGCCGTTTTATTGCAAAAAATTCAGAATCCTAACGAGAGTGAACGTATGATAGATGGGATTTCAAAGGCAAAACCTAAATCTAAATAGCATTGTCCAAAAGCCTGCTCGTCTTGAGAGCCAATTCAACAGAATCCCTACCCTGATATAACCTAAATCAACTTTTGTGTTGATGAAAGCGGCTTGTAATCTTATAAGTGCCATGAGTGGCTGATGCTTCCTTAGTTTGTCATCCTTCTAAAGTATATCCTGACTCCCAACTCCCAAGTACTTGCAGCTGCACTTGGAGTTCTTGTTTGTAGGTATGTTTTTTTAATAGTGTACAGTAAGCTCCCAGCGTATGATTTTCGGCTAGTATCTGGTATGTTGCATGAATTTTTGTACATATTTTCATCAATTCACCCTGATTTGGTTATGGAATTGTCGTTGCAGTTTCAACGAAGGAACCGGGTTTACAAGGAAGAACAACGCCAAATAAGAGCAGCTGCACGGAAGGCCAGAGGAGAAGAAGATGGGGTAGGCCTCAAAACAGCTCATGTTTAACGTCTCATCTTTCTTTTGTTGAAAAATAAAGATTGTGGTTGGCACCAGCTTCTCAATGCGTGGGAAAGTGACATGTTTGTAATTCCGGAGTCATATGTGTTTGTGGCTCTTAAATGAGTATAGGTTTCTCGATTTAAGCAAATTTTCAACATTGTCAAGGTAGTGTAATCAAAATCCATACTTTTTTTTTTGTCTCTTGGTAAACAAATAATGAATGTTATCTGGTAAGTTGTACCTGGAAACAGCATCTTACCTTGTAAAACTTATTACATTCGTGTTCTACATTGATCATCTAGATATCTACTATCAACTGTGTTGCTGGACTGAGCAAGTTTGTTTTTCTGGTATACTGGCACACTGTACGTACTGTCCACAAATGTATTTTTTTGGTGAATACAAGACAGGTTTATTAGATAGTGTATAGATTTATGTGGTGAAAACACTGACAGGTTTATTTGATAGCGTATAGAGTTATAGTCTACAGAGAGAAGAACAGTGATTGACTAACTGTTAGATTCATCCGCAAGAAACAGTTGCAACCGCTCTAAGGGTCTTATCCAAAATCCAATGTTGTAAGATTTTGTGATAGAAAGATTTCTTCCAGGGTGCGAGTGGGTTTGTTTTTTGGTGAGTCAGCGTCTGATCTGATTTGGCTGCTGATCCGGCTCGAGTCAGATGTCAGACCGTTCGTTTTTGATTTTGGGTTAGATCTTACTCAGATCTAACCCTGACTTGGACCTATTTGAGTCGGGAATAAAATGCCCCTAATTATGGGACCAAGCCACTGATTTACATATATTTTTGAGTCGGATGAGTTAGATCTGACTCCAAAAACAAACATATTGAGTCTGATCAAACAAACATATTGAGTCAGATCCAGATGAGTCAGGTGATATCAGTCAGATCTAGACGAGTCAGATTCAAACGACTCAAATGAGGCAGTAAAAAACAAATAAGGTGTATGCTACCATGTTCTAGTTGAATTGGGCTGCAACAGTGCGAGATATCCACGGCGGCAAGGCAATCAATCAGGGAATGTCATTTTAAACACGAAGAGATCTTCTGTGCCTAATCACGAAGAGAACGTCGTGTGCCTAATCCGGCGAGGTCCTTAATAAAAGTGTTGGACACAAATTAGATTTGGGCTGGGCTTTAACAACTCGCATCCAGTCAACAAGAGTGACTGAGAATCTCAGAGGTAATTAGCTAGGTAAAGTTAACCATGTAAAGTACTTGGGAGACAAAAGAACGTGCCTGAAGGGGGGGACAAATTTAAGATGAGATTCAGATTCTCTTACAGGAAATGGCATGGAAACTTCTCTTTGGCATGGTACATAGTACACACTGTCATTCGTTACATAATGGAGGTTAAACTCTCACTTTCTGAACTGACTTACTGTGTTACTTCCTTACTGTCAGGGTCTGGTGACCGAATCAAGTGTGTCATATGGACTCATCATGACTTCGTTTTGGTTCATATTCTTATTATTAGTGGTCTGAATTTGCCCCCTCAAAGTCCTCTAAATAAAAGATAAGAGACTAATATGATCCCTTAGATCATAATCAAGGATTTTACATGTTGAGGTAAAACTTAAAAAGACTAATTACTCCAAGGGCGGAGAATAATAAAGTGCAATTAAGTTCAAATAAGTAAGACAAGACCGTACTTTTCAAGTTTCCACCTAAACAGATGTTCTACTAGTACTTTAACTTTTTGTAATTAGATCTCAATCAAACTCTAATCATAAATAAATAAGTAAGTAATTAATTAGATTTTAGTTAATTAATTACACACACCAAATTATTTACTATCTTTCTCTCCATTAAACGCGTCCCACCTCCCCTTTAAGAAGACCTCACCTAATAACTCCATTTCACTTCAAACTTCAACACAGTCTAAAACAGAAGCAAAAGAAAAACACAAACCATAGCAAAGACAGAAAATGATAGATCAAGAAGGAGGAAGAGTAGCACCAGATGGATTATTATTTGCAATAGTAGTAGGTTTAGTAGTAATGGTACCGATCTATCTAGGTGGTGAAGAATTTGGTGAAGCAGTTACAGAGTTTATCACTGAGTTATTAAGTCCATTAGGTCTTCTTATGGTACCCGTGGTTCTTTTATTACTTATACAATTCTTATCATCAGATCGAGCTTCGGTATTATCTGGTATCTTTACATCAAATGGAGGTGAACCTGATTCTATTCATCGACTTAGCGGTTCACCTGTAGGTGTTGCTCTTTTTCTTTTTCTTGTTCTTTTTCTTCTTTATAATCGTTTCTCATTGTTCGGATCGGAGGATGATGATTCCGACGATTGATCGATCGGCTGTATGTTTGGTATAATTTTGTGTAGATTATGTAATGATAACATTTTTTTATGGATTTATAAATGATGTTCTTGAATCCAAAATCTGTGAGTTCTTCATGTTGAAGAACATTTCAGCATGTGGGGGATCTTGCTTCATTTTTACTTCTACGTAGTATGTTTTACTTTGTATATTTCCAGTAATGCCCTTCGGAATAATATCTTCCTTTTCTTTTACCCATGTTCTCTTTTTGTCGCATCTGCATTAACTAAAGAACAAATATTGAACTGGTTCGTCTCATGGGATGATCCTCTGAGATTTTCAGTCCTTGATAATAAACTGAGTGAGTAGAATTTATTAGTGTAACTAACCGGACAACGGTTATGCAAATGGAATACTATATCCGCGTGGTTGTAATTCGAGTCTACTGGTCAGGCTTAGTTATAAAAGTATCTTGCAAAATAATATAAAACTGATCATCAAATGATGAAGTCTTCGGTTATGGCACATGGTTCCCACTAATGGTGCTGTGCGTTATAGTCTAGATTGCATGTTAGGAGCTTTTGTGGAAGTAAATGACAGGTTGGTTTGGTTCAAGAAGAAGAAGAGTCATAAGTGTGTGTGACCACATGGAGCATGTGTTTAAAAATTAATGTGGTCGTAGTAGTGAAATGTACTCGGCAGTAAGGCTAATTCCTATGGGGTAGATTGAGTGCTAGATTGGCTAAAAAGTGTTGCAAATCAAAAAATAAGTGTTGGAAAAAAGTTAACAATGATAGTGGATAGTTCTCTCTCCTAGCAGTTGCTCGCCATCCAACTATCAGCGAGATTGAAACGCTGAATCGTTCGGCGCTCAAAAAATGGTCCCAACGTCGAACGGTTCGGCGCTATATATTTTTTTTCGTGATGGAGAGAAAGTGATAGAGAGAGAAAAAGAAGGAAATAAAGTGATGGAGAACGTGGGGAAAGAGTAAGAAATAGAGAGAGAAAAAAAACCTGGCGTTTTTAGCGGCCACCCCAAAGGATTTAGGGGCCATCAATTTATACCCAGCCAAAGACTCTAGTTAAGGGGTACCCTATATGATATTGAAGTTACATAAATGCCCTTCTGGTAAAACTGTATAAAAACCAAATCAAAAACAATTCTACTCATTTCAACTCTTCTTCTTCCAGTTTCATATTATCTTCCGATTGTGGAAGAAAAAAAAATTTCCTCGTTCAACCGAAACATCGCCGCGAATCGTAAAATCAAAACATCGTCGATTCGATTATAAAACAATGGATAAGAGAAATGAAACCCACAGACCTAGAACCAAAAATGTTGCTCGGGGTATCGATCCAAACATTGGAATTTTAGCAAGAAATAAAGAAATTCTTGCTGCAAATGAAGAAGAACGCGAAGAAGAAGTACCCGGCAATGTAGTCGGTGGTGGCGATTCCGAGACTCAAACACTTCGTCAACTTCAAATGGCCCCAATTAGGTAAGAATCTATCATTTTTGGGGTTTATTTCGCTTTAATTCGTCGAATCGAGAAAAAAAATTTCTAGGGTTTTCGGTTATTTATCCAGATTCAGACGATATGCATGCTCATTTACTTCTGAATGTAGTCGTGTTCTTCATTTTTCAAGAACATCGACAGTATTCGGGAGAAAGATTTGATGATTATCTGCCGAATATTGGTGGCCATATCTTCCTGGATACAAACTGCTAATAATCGGTAGTTTAATGAATTTTTTGGCTACCGAATATATTTAAGTAGACACAAAATATTCGGAAGAACACTCACTACCAAATGTATATATTGAAAAAATCTCAAAATTTCTGATATAGGAAAAATCCCATTTTGGGGCCAGTATTTATTCGGAAGACAATATAATGTTTTATACCTCCGATTGTGTAGGATAAAATTTTAGAGTTTCTGAACTCCAGTTGATGAATATTCGGTTGTAAACATGTTTAGTTATATTCCGATTGTTTTTCATTCGGAAAAAATATGTGTCTTCTTACTTCCGAATTTGTACATTCGGGTTGTAGATGTGCACTTTGTCTTCCGATTGTGTAGGATGAAAAATTTACAGCTTCTGAACTCCAATTGATGTATATTCGGTTGCAAATATGTTTAGTTAGCTTCCGATTGTTTTGTATTCGGGAACAATATGTGTCTTCTTACGTCCGAATGTGTACATTCGGGTTATATTTCCATACTCTGTCTTCCGATTGTATAGTTTGTAAATATTGTTCCTTTCTTTGTTGTTTAGACAAAGTCGAGAAGGGAGGAAGAAAGTGACAGCTAGTGCTAGGAGGGAAAGGAGTGCCAAAGATAATTCTGGTGCTCAACAAAGCGAACAAGAACAAAGCAGTCAACAAGGAGTGCAACCAACTGTTGAACAACAAGGCAGTGAACAAGGGGTGCGACCAAGTGTTGAACAAGCCGCTCAACAAAGTGCAGGACCAAGTGTTGAACCAGTTGATCCAGTGGAAAGAGTAGAAGAAGAAGGACAACCAAGTGGTACCCAAAAAGCCAAAAAAGGAAAAGATGTTGTAAGGAAGGATATTGCTAAGAAAGCATCACATCTTTAATAGGATCATCAAGATGCGGTCCGTCTACTCAAACCTACCGCCGCACCAACAAAAATGCTTGCGTGGCCTTTATCCGGTGAATGTGAAAGTTTCAAGACAATTGTTGCCAACTCGGGGTTAGCTAATGCCGCCGAGAATTCATTGTTGGAACATGATCGTGTGGCCATATCGGCGTTCGTGGAGAGAATGTATCCTGAGACCGATACTTTCCATATGCCGTTTGGGGAGATGACGATCACCCCGGATGATGTTGTGCAGATTCTTAACCTTCCCGACCAAGGCACAACTGTGAAGTTTAACTACACAAAGCAGTTAAGTTGGGCACAACTTTATTCTCTAACTAACAAGTGCTTAGGTTGGGATGAATAGACAACAACAACAGAGTTTAGGAGGCATGCCAGTTAAAGAACAAGACATATCAACATTACAGCTTTGATGAATATGTTCCGGGGCACCTTGGAGAAGGAAAAGAATGGAACGTTAACTGATGAGCAAGTGAACCACGCTGCCACTGCATATCTCCTCTGTGTATTGGGATGTGTCATATTCCCCAATACTTCTGGCAACCGGATCGACGCCAACCTTATAAAACTTTTGGATCCTCTCCATGAAGTCGGTGACTATTCTTGGGGCACGGCATGCCTAGCATTCTTGATGGAAGAGTTGAGAAAGGCGTCGAGGCTAGGAACCTGCCAAGTTGCGGGGAACGTGGATCTATTGCAGGTTTTTTCTTTAACTCTATAACTCACTCTATAGTTATTCGGTAGACAATACATATGATGCATATTCATAACTCCAAAGGACGCATATTCATAACTCCAAAGGACGCATATTCGGTAGGAATTGATCCATCTTATTTTCCGAATGTTTTTTATTCGGTGGCTAGGTACTTAGTTTTATTTCCGATTATATATAATCGGAAATATGTTTTTGATATTACCACCGAATATACAGGCCAGAAAAACTAGAGGTTACTGAACTCCAAATGACGCATATTCGGTAGGAAATGATCCATATCTATTTCCGAATGTTTGTTATTCGGTGCCTAGGTACTCAGTTTTATTTCCGATTATATATAATCGGAAATATGTTTTTGATATTACTACCGAGTATACAGGCCAGAAAAACTAGAGGTTACTGAACTCCAAAGGACGCATATTCTGTAGGAATTGATCCATCTTATTTTCCGAATGTTTGTTATTCGGTGGCTAGGTACTTAGTTTTATTTCCGATTATATATAATCGGAAATATTTTTTTGATATTACTACCGAATATACAGGCCAGAAAAACTATAGGTTACTGAACTCCAAATGACGCATATTCGGTAGGAAATGATCCATATCTATTTCCGAATGTTGGGTATTCGGTAGATAGGTACTCAGTTTTGTTTCCGATTATATATAATCGGAAATTATGTTTGGAAATTACTACCGAATATACACAATCTATTTACTAAAACTTGATTTCTTATGTATATAGGCATGGATCTATGACCACTTCCCTATCCTGAAGTTGGCCGGAGAGAACCCGGGGTGGTGCAAAGGTACTCCTAGAGGAACAAAGTATATATTTGAAGACAACCGTCTAGGACAAAAGAGCAGCAGTTGATTCGCATGAGGGAGATTTTGGACCAATTGAAGGCCTCGGACGTATGCTTTGATCCATACAAGGAAGATCGAGCCAGTGGGCATATAAATTTTCGGTCGGACTTGTCCATTTATTTTGGACCATTGTGGCACCCCACAGGATATGTGATGTATAACCCCTCTAGGGTGATGCGACAACACGGGTATATACAACAACAACCTCTGGAGAAAATGGGGGATTACTACAAATTGGAGTTGGAGTTGTGCTCTTCTAGTGGTGATAATCTTACAATTGTTCACACAGGCCCACCTACTGTTCTTGATAACTGGGATAAGAGGAATGACTTGATTATCGACACTGGTAGACGAACCAACCGAGGTGATGAAATTTCTCCAGACTATATGAGTTGGTATAACAAGGTATCACATCCTTTGGTTATCCGTGAAATCAAATCCAACACTATTGCGGCGGGTTCAAGTTATAATTGTATCATCAAAGACAAACCAGCTGGTTATGATAGACTGGTGCGTGTTCTTATATTTTTTTTCATTTTATATGATTCCTATAAATCTTAGGTAATTACCGTTTGATGTTATGTCATTACGTATAAAAAACAGGTGAATAGGTTCAAGCGTGTTTCCAAAATGTTAACTGCATGCCTGAAGAGCGGAGATCCCATGCCAGCTGAGAAGATCAAAGAGGCTAGAGATCTAGTTGATAATATGGATAACGAAGATTATGCTGCACAGTTTGGGGAGAAAGTCACGAAGAGGCATCCGCCCAAGGTGGCAGTATCAAAGACGGGTAAAAGAACTCGAGCTTCATCGAGCGCTGAAGCTGCTCCAACTAAAGCTGCTCCAACTGAAGGTGCTCAAACCCTTGGTCGTGCAGGACTGGGAGGTTGTCACGGTCGTAAAGTAAAGAAGAGCACATAAATGACAATGATTTTTGTTGTACATTCGGAAATTTGTTTGGGTAACTAAGTTAGACAAGTTCAAATGACAATGATTTGTGTGTTATATTCGGAAGATTTGGTAACTAATTTAACTTCCGATTATTTCAATTTCAAAATTTGTGTTTTTCCCAAATTCTGATTTTTGGGCCATCGTACATTCGGAACTTTACAAAAAAATTTATCCTCCAAATATTACAAGTTCAAAACAAACCACGCCATGGCTCTAGGTGGTTCCAAGGGCCAATATAGAAGGTTAGACAGCCCATATTCGGAAGTTTGGGTAACTGTTTAACTTCCGATTATTTCAATTTCAAAATTTGAAAAGTATCAGTTTTTCCCAAATTCTGATTTTTGGGCCATCGTACAATCGGAACTTTACAAAAAAATTTATCGAGAGAATATTACAAGTTCAAAACAAACCACGCCATGGCTCTAGGTGGTTCCAAGGGCCAATATAGAAGGTTAGACAGCCCATATTCGGAAGTTTGGGTAACTGTTTAACTTCCGATTATTTCAATTTCAAAATTTTAAAAGTATCAGTTTTTCCCAAATTCTGATTTTTGGGCCATCGTACATTCGGAACTTTACAAAAAAATTTATCCTTCGAATATTACAAGTTCAAAACAAACCACGCCATGGCTCTAGGTGGTTCCAAGGGCCAATATAGAAGGATAGACAGCCCATATTCGGAAGTTTGGGTAACTGTTTAACTTCCGATTAATTCAATTTCAAAATTTGAAAAGTATCAGTTTTTCCCAAATTCTGATTTTTGGGCCATCGTACAATCGGAACTTTACAAAAAAATTTATCCTTCGAATATTACAAGTTCAAAACAAACCACGCCATGGCTCTAGGTGGTTCCAAGGGCCAATATAGAAGGTTAGACAGCCCATATTCGGAAGTTTGGGTAACTGTTTAACTTCCGATTATTTCAATTTCAAAATTTGAAAAGTATCAGTTTTTCCCAAATTCTGATTTTTGGGTCATCGTACATTCGGAACTTTACAAAAAAATTTATCCTCCGAATATTACAAGTTCAAAACAAACCACGCCATGGCTCTAGGTGGTTCCAAGGGCCAATATAGAAGGTTAGACAGCCCATATTCGGAAGTTTGGGTAACTGTTTAACTTCCGATTATTTCAATTTCAAAATTTGAAAAGTATCAGTTTTTCCCAAATTCTGATTTTTGGGCCATCGTACCTTCGGAACTTTACAAAAAACCTATCCTCCGAATATTACAAGTTCAAAACAAACCATAATCGGAAGTTTAGTTTTTATTACCCTTTCGATTATTCCAACCGAATATTACAATCGGAACCAAACAACACCATAATCGGAAAGAAAGTTGACTCATAACATAACCGAATATTACAATCGGTAGTTTGTTTAACAAAATAATCTACCGATTTCGTACAATCGGTTAGTTTTTATATTAATAATACTCCGATTACATCCATTACATAAAATTCAAACTGCCTTAACCTTACAATTTCGTCAAAAGCACCTAAATCCATACTCCTAATTGACCATAAAAGTATTAAAACAGATCATAACTTCCAGTGACCATAGAAATTGTCCCTCTTGATTTTGTAGCATCCTTCATGTTCAAATCGTTTCCCGTAGAGGTCCATATACCGGCGATCCGCAAGATTTCTCTGAAATTACGAATGAGTAACAAGTTAGTACTAACTTTTGTTAATGTGAGTTGGAGTTACAGAGATACTTACTCGTTTTTCAAACGTCCACCAAGGAAAAGTGTTCCTAACAAACCGTTCCTCATCTTCAAGTTTGTCAATCTCCTTATCGAGCGCATTCTTTCTCATCTTAATGTCATTGGATGATCTTCGAATTCGATTACCATCTAAGGCCTCAAATACCATTAAGATACGGTTCCATATCTGCTCTTCGGATTCCGATTTGTGGAGCTTGTGAACACGATCATGAGTAGTTACCACAACCCACGCTCTATAAATAGCACAATCTTCTTCTTCGGCAAAAGCAATATCCATGTTTTTTGTTATGAAAATTAAAACTGAAGAGCGGAAAGAGTTTGGTGCAATTGGGGTGATAGATATGAGTTTCTTCATATAGGTTTAGGGTCCAACGGCTCTTTTTGTTTTTCCCAAAAACTCCAACGGCTAATTTGACGAAAGTTGAATGTGGAGAAACCAATAATCGGTAGGTATTGGATTTAGCATATCTACCGATTATGGTAGCTTTCAAAATTTGAATTTGCGGCAACTTATAATCGGTAGGTTTTGTAATATATTTAACTCCCGATTAACGCTGAATCCAAAACACGAACCAAGAAATACTGCACCGACTACAATCGGAAGTCTGGGAAATATTTTGGCTTCCGATTGCATTCGGAGGGTAACAATGTTATCATATCCTCCGAATATATAAGGGTAATTTCGCCATTACGAATTACGCGAGATAAGGGCTGGCTACATTTTCCCTTTGGGTGACCTTTTTTGTTTTATTGTTGGCCCCTAAATCCTTTTGAGTGGCCCCTAAAAACGCGAGGAAAAAAAAGAGGGAGAGAGGAGAAAAAAAAAGAGGGAGAGAGGAGAGAGGAAAAGATTGAGAGAAGAAAAAAAAGGGGAGAGAGAGGAAATAATGGAGGGAGAAATATTAAATAATCAGTTTTTTTAGAAAATAAAAAATGTAACGCGGTTTGGTTCGGCGTTGGACGCCTAATTGTTAGGCGTTTCGCGGCTAGATTGGCCATCCCCATAGGGGTTAGGAGGTTGCCCAATCTGACGTGGATGGCCAATTTAGCAGCTAAATATCTAGCCCATAGGGATTAGCCTAACTGTGTTGTAACTGTAATTGTGTGAGTTACCTTTGTGTGTGTATGTCGCACGTGATATTTCTTTTTTTAGTCTCTAAAGTGCGTCTGTGAAACCTGTATGCTTAGGTTATTTTCCTTTTGTGAGATTTACTTTATCTTACTTGTTATTAAGTCAGAGATACACAATGTTACCAGATTTCATTGATTGATTATTATTTTCATTTTACATTGAAGATTGTTGTTAGGTTTACCATGGTATCATTCGAGAAGGGAGCCTCACGACGTTAGTTTCGATCCTCCTTCTCAAATCGATTGATTTTTAGTTTTTAAATCTGATAACTACTCATACTTTCTTATCAATTTAATTTTTCTTTTCCAAAATTTATTCAATCCAATTTCATTGTTTATCATCTTTTCAAACTGTTTAATTATGGAACAAAACCCTACATCTCTGATTACTTCACAACCTTTAAATCAAATAGCTAATATCATTCCTGTTAAACTTCGCGATGATAATTTTTTGATATGGAAATCTGCTTTTCTTCCTTTATTAAAACGTTACAATGGTCTTTCTTATATTGATGGTACTGGTTTTTCCCTCCTCAATATCTCACTCGTGTTAATGAACGTAATCAAGTAATTAATCCTGCTTATACCAAGTGGAATGAGGTAGATCAAACAATTATTCTCTGGATAAACTCTACTATTTCACATTGTATTTGGTCATTTGGTTGGTGCTTCTACTGTTTTTGATCTTTGGAGACTTATTGAGGAGAAGTTTGCACAGACTTAGTCTACACATGTGATTCAACTTCGCACTAAGCTTCAGACTCTTCATCAAGGTCTCTCAGTTTCTATCTGAACTGAAGAAACTTACTGATGTTTTGGCTGCTGCTGGATGTGTTGTTTCAGATTCTGAAATTGTGGTAACTATCTTAAATGGTCTTCATCCTGACTATGCTGCTTTTGCTACCTATATTCGAGTTCGTTCTCCACCTGTTACCAGTACGGAAATTCATAATCTATTGCTCAGTGAAGAGATATTAGTTACTGACAGATTGAATGCCTTAAAGATATCTTCTGAGAAAGCTTTTGCTGCTAGCTCTGATTTTCAACATGTTCCTTATAACTATTATTTTGCACCTAGAGCCTTTTCGCCATCTCATTCTAGAGGACATCGTGGCAGAGGTCGTGGTTAGACACCTTCATTTGCCAAGTCATACAACTCTTTTCATCCACAGTATGTACCTCCTTCATATTATTCTCCAAGACAACCTCCACCACAAGGTTGGTCATCTCCACAACAAGGTTGGTCATCTTCACAACAAGGTTGGTCACCCATGCCCACAGCTCAAAGACCACCAACATTTGCTCAGGCCTCTACTTTCTCAGACAAAGAACCGTGTTAGCTTTGTCTCAAACAAGGGCACTTAGCACCCACCTGTCATCAGCGATTGAACTTTGCTTATTAAGGAAGAACACCACCTTTAAATTTATCAGCTATGCTTGCTAATGCTAATTCTTTTGGTGAAAATCCACGGTTTGTAGATTCTGGTGCTAACAACCACATCACTGCTGAAGAAGGTTCCTTAACTGTTCATTCTCCTTTCACTGGTTCAGAGATGATCTCAACTGCAAATGGGGAAGGTATGAAGATTTCTCACTATGGCTCTAGTACTAAATACTTAGAAAATCATGCTTGTGTGGTAAATAATGTGTTGTTAGTCCCTAAATCTACTCAGAACCTATTATATGTCCATAAATTTACCTCCGACAACAACTGTTCTCTGAACTTCACTTGTGATGGTTTTAGTGTTCAGGATCTCTCCACTAGGAGGATTCTGTACAAGGGATATCAGAGTAATGGTCTGTATCCTCTCCACTTCAACTCCAGTCACTACTCTCCCACATCTTCATCACCCTCAGCCTTCTCTTCTATTGAAGTTTGGCATCGACGACTTGGACATCCATCTTTTCAATCACTTCAACGCATAAATAAGAGCTTTGCTCTTACTGATTTTCAGAATAAACCCTTTTTTGTAATGATTATCAGTTAAGTTGTAGTCACAAACAACCTTTTCAGTTATCTTCCACTGTTAGTTCTACTCCTTTAGCTTTACTTAATATGGATCTATGGGGACCATGTAATGTTAAATCAGTTGATGGATCTTTATATTATGCTGCTATTATCGACGATTTTTCTAAATATTGTTAGTTATTTCTTTTGCCTCTCAAGTCTGACTTTAAGAATGTTTTTATATCTTTTGTGAACCAAATAGAGACTTTTCTTCAATGTCCCGTTAAAGTTATTAGAACATACATAGGAGGTGAATTCTTTAATGAGTATCTAAAAGAGTTCTTAACTCATAAAGGCATTTTTCATGAATTAACTTGTCCTCACACTCCTGAACAGAATGGAGTTGTTGAGTCTAAGCATAAACACATTTTAAACTTAGTAGAACTCTTCTACTTCAATATGGTCTCCCCCATGCCTACTGGGTCTATGCTTTTAATACTGCCAATTTCTTAATAAATACACTTCCAACCAAATCTATCTCTTTTTCCACTCCTCTTGAAGTTTTATTTCATGTTAAACCTGACTACAACTTTCTCAAATGTTTTGGATGTGCTTGCTTTCCTTGGCTACGACCATACACTAGCTCAAAAACCAACCTAGAAGCAAGCATTGTGTGTTTTTAGGCTACAACTCTTTTCAAAAAGGATATCAATGTCTAGACCCCTCCAAAGGAAGAATATATATCTCAAGGCATGTTGTTTTTGATGAGAGTTCTTTATCTCTCACTTTCCACCTCTACTTAGTGCTTACTGATGATTTTCAGTCACTTAAACATACATACTCTCTTTCATGTCCCATAACAGATTCTTCTTCTTGTCCTATTATTTCAGACTCTGATATCACCACAGTATCTGTTTCTGCCTTTCCTACTGAGTCCGTTCCTGTACCTAGCAACACTACTAATGCATATAACATGATTACTAGAGCTAAACGAGGTATGTTTAAACTAAAGACATATTATGCTTCTAAATATGTATTGCCAAGAGCTTTCTTAAGCAATATTTCAGATCCAACACCAACATGCTTCAGTCAGGCAAACAAGAAGAAAAAGTGGAGATTATCTATGGCAGATGAGATCACTGCTCATAATTTAGCAGGAATTTGGTCCTTGGTAGATCCTCACCCAAGTCAAAATGTGGTAGGCTGCAAATGGGTGTTTAGAGTGAAACATAAAGCTGATGGCTCCATTGACAAATTCAAATCCAGGTTGGTTGCTAAGGGTTTTCATCAGCAACAAGGTATCGAATTTTATGAAACTTTCAGTCCTGTTGCTAAACCCACCACTATCAGACTGATCTTAGCTCTTGTTGTTCAATTTGAATGGTTTATCACTCAACTTGACATTAGTAATGCCTTCCTTCATGGTGACTTGAAGGAATAAGTGTATATGCAACAACCTGCTGGATTTGTCGATCCTACTCATCCTAACTATGTCTGTCGTTTACCCAAATCCATCTATGGTCTAAAACAGGCACCACGGGCCTGGTATGAGAAGTCATCTGATGCTCTTATTGCTTTAGGGTTTGTTGCTTCTATTTCAGACACTTCTTTATTTGTCATGGAGAAAGGAAGGTTGTTGGTCATCTGTTTGGTCTACGTGGACGATATACTTCTTACATGCAATGACTCAGTTTTTATCAAGTCAGTCATCTCTCAGTTAAGTGCATCTTTCCCTGTTAAAGATCTTGGTCCTCTACATTTCTTTCTAGGTCTTGAGGTTAAAAGAGATAAGTATAGATTGTTCCTCTCTCAATCCAAGTATGCTTTAGACTTGCTTAAGAGAACTAACATGGTAGGGGCAAAATCATGTCATTCCCCTGCATGTCCTTCTACTAAGCTTATACCTGGTGATGGTGACTTTCTTGAAAATCCCACAGAATTTAGATCTATTGTAGGAGGCTTGCAATACCTCACTTGGACAAGACCTGAAATCAGCTTTGATGTCAATCAGGTCTGTCAACATATGCAACGACCAACTACTGCCCATATGACTGCTGCCAAACGAATTCTCTGTTATATTAAAGGTACTCTAGACTATGGAATTATGTTTACAAAAGGACTAGTAGCTCTGCAAGGGTTCAACGACGCAGATTGGGCAGGTAATCCAACTGACAGAAAATCCACCAGTGGCTTTTGTCTCTTTTTTGGTCTGATTCCAATCACTTGGTTTTTTCGAAACCAATCCACTGTTGCCAGGTCTAGTACCAAGGCTAAGTATAGATGTTTGGCTCAAACTGCAACTGAATTGGCTTGAGTTTGTAACTTACTCAGGGATTTGCATATATTTTTGCATGTTGTTCCTACTATTGGTTGTGATAATATATCTTCACTCTTTGGCTAGCAACCCTGTTATGCACAGTAAAATGAAACATGTTGCCATTGATTTCCATTTCATCCGGGAGCTAGTTAAGTCAGATCAAATTCAAGTCTTCTACATTTTAACATTGGATCAAGTGGCAGATGTGTTTACCAAGGCTTTTCATGGTCCAAGATTTGATCAGTTGCGTCACAAGCTCAGAGTCTTGACTCCTCATGAGCTTGAGGGGGGGGGGGGGG
>NC_039367.1:72825657-72828066 GCF_003573695.1 Papaver somniferum
GGGGGGGGGTAGTGAAATGTACTTGGCAGTAACTGTGCTGTAACTGTAATTGTGTGAGTTACCTTTGTGTGTGTATGTCGCACGTGCTATTTCCTTTTCTAGACTCTAAAGTGTGACTGTGAAACCTGTATGCTTAGGTTATTTTCCTTTTGTGAGATTTACTTTCTCTTACCTGTTCTTAAGTCAGAGATGCACAATGTTACTAGATTTCATTGATTGATTATTATTTTCACTTTATATTGAAGATTGTTGCTAGGTTTACCATGTAGTACAAATTATTATTTACTGGCAGTTCTTTTTTTTCATTTTTTTTCTAAATATTTTTTTTTTGTTAAGAAAAGATCTAATCGTCGAAGGTGACAATTATTCAACGGTTAGGGCAATTCTATGGCAATGTTCAAATCTATTTTTTTGTTGAGCCAGGTGGATGACCGAACTTAGTTTTCCACTACGGTAAAGTATTTGGCGGTTGACTGTCAAGCACGAGAAGGAAGTGCAGACGCTGGTGTTTGTGGTACAAACGCTGGCGTAAGAGACACGCCGGCGTTTGAACCAAGACCATCAACGCCTAATTTTAAACGGCCACCTGAACGAATGGTTTCTACCTCCATAAACACGTCTCGAGTTTGATCTCACAAATTCACAATAATCTTTCATCCGATCAGTCTTTTCTTAATTTCAATTTCTTTCAACTTTCAACCATGAATTCTGATTTTGATTCTTCTGAGGAAGATATGGAGATGGATGAAATTGTGTACGAAGAAGATGAAGAAATGCGTATGGAGTTTTTGCATCAAATGGATGAAGATGCAAATCTAGATAGAAAAAGGCGAATATTTATGTTGCAAATACAATCCAGGATCATACCAAAGCCTTTAGAGCCATATAAAGTTGCGACTAGAAGATGGACGTGGCGAGATCGACATTTTTACCACGAACAGATGATGCATGATTATTTTAATCATGATTGTGTCTATTCCGATGAGCATTTTCAGCGACAATTTCGCATGGGGCGCAACTTGACGCAAAGGATTATTGCCGAGATTTGTCAGGTACAACCTTTATTTAATTATCAGTATGATGCACGACATGTGCGAGGCTTTAGTCCCGAACAAAAGGTCACTGCGGCCCTCCATATACTATGTTACGGGGTACCAGCGGATTCCACGGATGATTACATCCGTATTGGGAAAACAACAGCCTTTAGGTATCTCAAATTGTTTTGTGAAACAATAGTCGAGCATTTTGGTACAACCTTTTTAAGAAAGCCTACTCAGGAAGATGCTCAAAGAATAACTGAAGAAAACACCGCGAGGGGTTTTCCAAGAATGCTAGGTAGTCTAGACTGCATGCACTGGACGTGGCATGCGTGTCCAGTTGAATGGGCAGGCCAATATAAGGGTCATTATACAAAACCAACTAGCTACGATTGTTGGTTTTGGCATGCCTTTTTTGGACTCCCGGGTTCAAATAACAATCTAAACGTTTTGTATAAGTCACCATTGTTTGAAGATCTTACCGCACTGTAATTTCACCATCAACAGTCATCACTACACTCACGGTTATTATCTAGCAGATGGAATCTATCCAAAATGGCCGACTATAATTCAAGTTTATAAACAAATAGGTTTTGGACCGACGACGTCGAAGGATATGAAGTACTTTAACACCCAACAAATGAAATGCAGAAAGGATGTCGAACGCGCTTTTGGCATACTGAAAAGGAAGTTTTCCATCATAGACGCTTCTTTGATCTTCAAGAAATGAACGAAATTATGCTTAATTACTTGTATCATTCTGCATAACATGGTTATCGAAGAAACCAGACGTGACTCAACCTGGACTAGTTTTCCAAATGAATATTTGGCGCCGAATCTTGTGGTGGAGCATGGGCGTCCGACAAGAGAATATAGACTTGCCACTGACACACTCCAAAATCGGGGGATCTATGAACAACTAAGACAAGATCTAACTAAGCACATTTGGGGTTTAAAAGGAGCAACAGACGATGTGCGGGGGAAAGACAGAGGGAGAGGCAGATAGATGTTATATTCAATTCAGTGTTGTTTATTTTAATTAATATGTTTTTTAATTTAAAGTTGTTTGTTTAAACGACCATTTTCAATTTGGTGTTGTTTATTTTAATTAATATGTTTTTATATTAAAGTTGTTTGTTTAAACGACTATACTTTAAAATTAAAATTGAGGCAATTATATTAAAAATAATTTTAAATAAAAGAGTACAATTAAATTAAACTTAAATAAACAAGAATATTAATTAAACTTAACTAAATAAGAATTAAAATCAGT
This sequence comes from Papaver somniferum, assembly GCF_003573695.1. Classification (NCBI taxonomy): domain Eukaryota; kingdom Viridiplantae; phylum Streptophyta; class Magnoliopsida; order Ranunculales; family Papaveraceae; genus Papaver; species Papaver somniferum. The sequence goes on from NC_039367.1 coordinate 72,827,968, forward strand.
TAGCAAGACTGTATTCATCTTCATTTTCTTCGAGGCATCATCTTCATCTTCTTCCGTATTCACAAACTGGCAAGTTTGTTGGGGGGGAGGGGGGGGGGG
>NC_039367.1:72828123-72910709 GCF_003573695.1 Papaver somniferum
GGGGGGGGGACTTGGCCAGTTTGTTGAGGGGGGACTTGTTATTGTTCGACGGCGGCTTATTGAGCTTCGGTCGCATCCATTCCCTTAGTCCATACTGCAAGTTGTCGTTCATTCATTATTGAAGTGTTCAAGGAGAGTAACTTGTTTAACTTACAATCCTTGTAGTATTGTTCTCGCGAAAGACGAATTTTTTGTTGATTATTTATAACAATTCCACGGTCCTTGTCTCTATCTTCTTCTAACTGTATCTCGAAAACCTTGTGATCAGCATAGTTGAACTCGCTTGAACCTCCTTCTAATGCTCGTTGGGCTGCGTCTCTCGCTGCTTTTGCAGCTTTCTGACCCCCTCATATTCTTCTCTTGACGCTGGCGTTAACATCTAGATTAGTGTTGTGTTGTTCCTGACTACTTGGAGTTCCATCAGGTGAGGAAGCAGGCCCTCCATTCTGAAAATCCTGCGAGATTGGACCATGTGGTGATCTTGCAGGCACTTGATTACCTTCCAGCAAGTATGGATTAAACTTGTTAAGCACCCTCAAAATGGTGAAACAAGTTTCATGTTGGAAGCCCGTTTTGTGGGATCTTTGCCACTCTTCTCGACATCTTCGTTCCACATCTGGTTCGCCTTCACCACTTTTTCTGTTGTGCCACGTTTGAGTGATCAAAGCTACAAATTCACTAACGGCTGCTGAAATTGTATGAAAACGATGAGACAACCCATCACCATCACGTCTATTGGGGTTATCTGTTTCTTCACAAAGTTTTTGTAAAATCCTATCATAAAACGTTTTTTTTCTTCTTGATAAATACCGTTGATGCCATCTTATGTATATAATACATAATTTCTGCAAAATTCCTCGTCTTCATCCATCGTATACTTGACACCACGAATACTTGTGTTTCGTGGTGTTTCTTGTTGTGATTGTTGTTGTGTTTGTTGTGGTGTTTGTTGGTGTGATCGTTGTTGTGATCGCTGTTGTGAGGATGCCATATTTGTTAGAAATGAAATTTATAACGATAAAAAATTTCTGGTAGATTGAGTTTTTGTTTGAAAAAAAAATTTAGAGATGGTATGAAATTATGTAATTTTGAGTTAGTGATGAAGAAGGTGTGAGTTTTAAGTCTGGAATTGAAATGAATTTATAGGGAAACAAAAAGGAGCAACAGCCGTTGGATGGAAGGAGCCGTTGGCGCTTCTATGAAAAATACGACGCTTTCAGGAAACACGTTGGTGTGTGAAATACCAACGCGCGATAGAAAGACAAGCGCCAGCGTTGTTGGTTAAACTGCTAGCGTTGGTGCCAAGGTCGTACGGCCTTCCATCAAGCGCGCGTTAAGTGTTTCAACTCAATCAACAAACCAACAAATTTGTTGGTTTGTACATCCATTTTTCATGTTTGTTGAGTCCATAGTGGGAGAAAAATGAACAAACTTCAAGTTTGTTCATTCCATAGGAACTGCTCTTACATTTTGGTATGTACAGCTGCCTCTAGTATCATGCAAGGATCCCTTCGTGTTATACCAAATTCTTACTACTTGAAGGTTTCTAAGTAAGTATATTAAATTTGGACCTTTCCAATTAAAATTGTTTAAGCTAGGAGAAGTGGTAGCTAGGGTAGCTAAATTAACTGTCGTCTTGTTCTGATCAAATATCCCAGGACAAAAGAGATAGTTTCATAATTTTCGTCTCTCATTTGGTGGAATCCCAGGCTGAATCTTCTTAAAATTTCTTTAATGTACCCATCTCTTATTTCCACCAGGGTTGCATCATCTTAAGCTTTAAAGTCGATGTTGGTCTTTGCAACTCTTTGGCCCATCCTATTGCTAGTCGTTGTCTTCTTCTGGATCTACTGACTCCATCGATACTGTCTTTGATGTCTCTTGACCCACACAGATTCCTGAATAAGACATAGCAATTAATGCATAGTCAGTATAAGATTAAGTATTACCATATCTTTCCATGTTTTAAGGGATCATGGAACTAATGCTGATAACACTACCAAATTTTTGTTTATGAGCTCTGACAAGTCTGTTTTAGTTATCCTGGTCATCTTTGTGGTAGTAGAGATTGTTCAGGATATGACTATGGTTATGCATGACTCTACTGAAGGAACATACATGGTGTCTAATCCTGTTAGCAGTAGTGACCGTAGAGAGAGGAATTTTCTGGAAGACTAGTTCACATCTAGCTTTCCAGATGAACCAACAAGTGGTAGCATAGGTGAAAACCCATTCTTAAGCATGATTGTGAAGGTGAAACCAAGAATTTTTCCAATCTGAGAAGTTGGTGATTTCTTCAAAGATTTGATGGTACTGGCCAAACAAATTTGTACAAACAACTGCAACATAGGGACAAGAGATCAGAGTATGAGCTATATCCTCCTATATGTTGTTGCATAGACTGCAGATGGGGTCAGTGTAGCTGAGAATACTGGCAGTCTTGACATCGGTAGGCAGAATTCCATGAGCGCACTTCCATATGAACATTCGAATAAATAGATATATGTCTAGTCTCTATATCTCACTCCAATTTGGGTTATGGATGTCCTCTTTGTATTTTCATGTATTATCCTATCATATAATGATTTCAAAATGAAGTTTCCTTGTCATTGAGATTCCGAACAATGGCATCTCCCTCTTGATAGTTGATATTGGTACTTAGGATGACATTTTGTTTTTCATGAGAGAACCATCTTTCTTTATAATAAAAGATCCAAAAATGCCACATGTCGACACCATAATGGTTCTTGAATCTGGTGATGCCACATCAACATTAACTTTCCCTGTCAGCGACATCTTATTGGCCACCACTCTAACAGGCACCACTTATTCAGACATGACCCATTTGGCAACTTGAAGGGTCATTTCAGGGATGCAAGAGTTGCATCGGTTTGGAAGACTCCAAACGAAGCAACCCATAGTGCTTAACTGTCAGATAAATACAAATCATATCTCTTCAGATTCCATCTTAAGAGTCAAAGAACAGTCGCATACCATCTAAATACAGTCGCAACCTCTTCCCGAATTTTAAAATACAGACTAACTCAACCAAAAAAAAAAAACCTCAGTTTCCCAAATCGCGAAAAATCTAAAGTAGCTGAATTCCAGAATAACAATGCCATAGATGATGACAGACATCCAAAGAAATGAAACGAGTGTGCCATGTTACCATGTACATCCAACAGCTTCGAAAGATGAGTTGGCCTAACAATTGATTTGGGTAAAGAAATTGTCATGGGACCAAGTACAGAAACATGTACATAATTTTATTCTGTTAAATTTACATGTGCTCTACCGTCGGGCCCTTTCATATAGGCCACAAAATGATTAAGAACTCTTAACGGAAAAATATTCTTCAACCATCGTGTCCCTAAAATATCTGTTCAGACATATCGATTCAAAGCTATCGGTTCAAACCTACATATAAGTACACCCTGGACGAATACAACAATACTTCACAGATATTTCCAAGCATATTTTACTCGGCTTTACGTATGATTAACGAAAAGAAGAATCATGGAGTGCTATACAGGTTCTTACATATACTGGAGGTTTGGTTACAAACGATCTCTATATGGTCGCACCAGAAGTTTAACGTTGGAGATCGGGTCGAAGTAAGCATTAACGAAGAGATACGTCTTGGATTCACATTACAAAGATAGGATACTGTAGATTTGTGAAGAAAACATTGCGATTAAATACTGCACTTTATTAACTGATGACGAACAAAGCCTACTTACAGAGGAAATTAACATAAACTAGATTTGACCCGCTCAGGCCATTGAAACTGTTTTTGTCTCAGACAGAGTAGATGCATTAAAAGCACACATGAGATTATTGGTTTCGGTTTTCGAGAATCAAGGCTGCATTGTGATTGGATTGACGATGTCTGGGTGGTTCAAGTTTAAATGGTTAGTAATTACTATCTACCGAGTTTTGGTTTGATGATATGTAATGACATTGGAATCTATTATAGTGTGATATTTTTAATAAGATTTTCAAAACAATAATGTTAAATTTGTGTAAAATATGAGAGCCATTAAGTTTATATATCAATATATTAATTACCTATACTGGAAAGGAAAATAAACATATTGAAGGAGAAAAACTCAATCTCTTGATTGTATGAAATGTGATTGGACAGAATTACCTGAGAACTGATCGCAATTTCTGTATTCTAATTTTCGATGCCACAAATTCCACATGAATATTAACGCCTTTCAAATTCAGATCAAAAAGGGGGGAATTTGGGGGTTTATGGTTTCAATATGTGGAACGAAACAAAACTGGGGTTTTCATTTTGCAACATTCAGTATGATTGCGACGGTGGCTACTTGGTGGTAACAATTAACAAATATGTGCTGAACCATGATGAAGTGGTGGAGTTAAGAATTCTTTTTTTCAGAAACTTAGGCTATAGCGAAGAAGTGGAACGACATTGTTCACTGTACCAAGGACGGACCTTCCAGATAGTGAAGTACAAGTCAAGAGTAAGGGATTCCAAGTGTAACTAAACCAACAAAACAATGTCATAGACTAGCCCACTATTATTGATTGTGAAACACGATTACAGCACGAGGTACGAGTCCGTACAAGAGTCTGACCAACTGAATTACCTCCTACAATTAAGAAACATAGAAAGATATATTTCCTCACCATAAGAATATATATTATTATGGTGAGGAAATGTTGCTACAACTTTTAAAGTTTCATATGAATTTATTATGGTGACGCGTATAATACCATGTGTTCCAACCGTATTTTTGGCAGCCTACGATGTAGACACTATCGAAAATGTCCGGCGCGTATGTACCGGGTTAGATGCTTGTAAAGTAAGAATATCCATATCCCATTCTCCTCTAATGTTGATAAGTTGATTGACAGTTGTTAGAGCATTGGGGAATAGTTGAGGCTTAGTAATGATATTATCCCTCTTATGAATCCATTTATCTTCCCAGATTTTGATCTTTTTTCCATTTCCCACTTTCCAACTGTAGTACGCTTCTGTATATTCTCAACTCCTTCTATAATTACTTTCCAGGTCCAAGAATCTGTTTTTTTTGGTTTAGTATCCATTAAGACGACTTCTTCTGTTTTGAAGTGATTTGCTTTCATGGTGGAAGACCATAAAGAGTCTGGTTCAATGATTAGCCTCTAAGCTATCCTAGAGATCATAACATTGTTGACATACTCTATATTTCCAAACCCAAGGGCCACTAAGTCTTTAGGTCTACAGACTTATCCCCGGGCAATGTAATATAATCCCTTAGGTTTTTTAGGGTCTTTTCCCCCCAAACGAAGTTTATTCGAAGTTTGTCTATGCCATGGTAGGGTGGCAGTTCCTCGTAGGCAGCTTGAAGCAATTCATTTGGTATATGCTTGAAGTGAAAGTGACACTAGTCTGAAATTCATTTATCAATGCAAGGTTTGAAAGCTTGAATTTTGTTTTTATTTTTAAAAAGAGGACACCCTAAGTAATTATCTTTATAATCATTCTTTTGGATCTTCATGAAGTTTCTTATGTTGTTGGTTATGTTAAGAGCAATGTTCTTGCTGTAGAATATACCAGATTTGGAGAAGTTGATTATTTGGCATGAGGAAATCCGAAGCTGTTAAAATTTCCACCAGATTTTTATATTCATGCATATTAGCCTTACAAAATACCATACAATCATCAAAAAATAATAGGTGACTAATGAGAGGTGCTCCAAAACATATTTGAGTGTCGTATCATACCAAGATTCTCAGTATTCATGAGGCTTCTAGAAAGGGATTCCACGCAAGAAAATAATAAATAGGGGGGAGGGGATCTCCTTGTATGAGATATCTAGATGGGTTGAAGAATTTACCAGGAGCTCAATTTACCAAAAAACTAGGTTTGTGGTAGAGATACACTAGTGAATTAGGTTGCACCAATTAACACTAAATCCTATTTGTTTCATGATAGCTAGAAGAAAGTTCTAATCAACTCTATCGAAAGACTTAGTCAAATAAATTTTGATTCCCATTAAGCCTTTGTCGCATTTTTTTTCACTTCTGATATTCATATGAAGGATGATTTCACGAGCAATAAAAATGTTCTTTATATTGCATAAAGATATTGGTTTGAGGTGAGAAAGTGTTGCTGGAGAATGAAGATTGAATTTTGGGTATGAGGGAGATGAATATGGAGTTCATTTCTTTTAGGTTGTGTTTGATAACAGAGAAAGGAAACAATTCCATGGAAAGTGTTTCCATGGAATCAGTTCCCTGGGGGAGGCAAAGAAAGATTTTCCATGGAATTCCACGGAATTGAGTTTAAAACATATTTTAGGCCACACTTTTTTTTGCAATTCCATGGAAACAATTTTTCTACCAAACGACGGAAAGCATGCTATTTCCATGGAAAGATGGCTAATTCCATGGAATTACCTCCTACCAAACACGGCCAGAGCTAAAGAAATTTTGAACCATAGTCACAATATCCTCAGCAAATACACTCCAATTAGCTTCAAAGAAATTGGGTCGAATCCACTAATGAGGAACTGGAGCTTTATCACCTTCCATACTAAATAAAATATTCTTGATTTCTATACTATCTGGTATCGACATAAAGTGTTCATTTTCAGCAGAGGATACGGAAGTTGGCATGGGATTGATGATGTCAAGGCGTATGTAAAAAAGCGGGGGTCTAACAACCACACCCAATATTTCGCTTAGCAATCTGTATGGACAAACTCTAATATAATTTTAAGAGAATCAACTAGACAGTCATACTCAATCTTAATAAAAGTATATCAAAGAGTTATATCTCACTTTCTCGATTCAATACTTACTCAAGCAAATAGAAATCTGCGAGTCTAATTGAATACAAGAGAAATCACTTGAACGGTACCAAAGACCAATGTTCGAGGATTAATCAATTTCAATCAACAACCAAAGGTTGGATCTCCCAATTGATTGATTCAGTGCACAACCTGTGATATTTCAATAATATAACAAAATATAATGCGGAAAAGAAATAACACAGACACCAGAAGTTTTGTTAACGAGAAAACCGCAAATGCAGAAAAACCTCGGGACCTAGTCCAGATTGAAAACACATTGTATTAAGCCGCTACAGACACTAGCCTACTACAAACTAACTTCGGTCTGGGCTGTAGTTGAACCCCAATAATCTCACACTGATCCAAGGTACAATTGCGCTCCTTACGTCTCTGATCCCAGCAGGATACTACTCACTTGATTCCCTTAGCTGATCTCACCCACAACTAAGAGTTGTTCCGACCCAAAGTCGAAGACTTTAATAAGCAAATCTGTATCACACAGAAAAGTATACGGTAATAGATAAATCTGTCTCCCACAGAAATAACTACGAGTTTTTGTTCCGTCTTTTAATATATCAAGGTGAACAGGAACCAATTGATAACCCAGACTTATATTCCCGAAGAACATCTTATTATTATCAATCACCTCACAATAATCTTAATCGACTAGCGAAAGAATATATTGCCGAATCACAAACGATGAGACGAAGTTTGTTTGTGATTACTTTTAATCTTTCCTATCGGAGAAATAAATCTCAAGCCAATCTTACGATTGTACTTAGTACGATAGAAACAACAAGATCAGATCACGCAACTATAGAGAAAATAGTTGGGTCTGGCTTCACAATCCCAATGAAGTCTTCAAGTCGTTAATCTACAGGGTATCGATAGAAAGCTAAGGTTAAAGGAGAATCGACTCTATCTAATACAACTAGTATCACACAGGAGGTGTGGGGATTAGGTTTCCCAGTTGCTAGAGTTCTGCTTTATATAGTCTTTCAAATCAGGGTTTGCAATCTAAGTTACCTTGGTAACAAAGCATTCAATATTCATTGTTAGATGAAAACTTAATTAGATTCAAGCTAATATCTTTCAACCGTTAGATCGAAACTTAGCTTGTTACACACAAATGAAATGCACGTTTATTTAGGTTTGTGTAACGTACCCAAACATGTACACTTAGTTGGTTCAACAGTAGTTAACCAAATGGTTAGCCATATGAGAACTTTCATATCAACCATATTCTTCTTTCCCATAACTAGTTCAAATGACTCAAATAACCTAGTTAGACAGTTTTTCAATTGCTTAGATCTTATAGAAGTATACAAGACAGAATCAGAGTAAAAGAGATTTGATTCACTCGAATCGATTCATGAATTTTATAGCCACGGTTTGCAAATATGTATTCCTTAGTTTATATAAGTTTAAGTTCACGAATAATCGTTTTTAGAAAATAACCAACTTAAGTATGCATACCGGTACGCACGGAATAAGTTTGTTTTAAGTTCACAAACTCCAGCAGAAATTCACGGGATGTGAACTTCCGACAGTACGCATAGTTTCGTTCAAGGAATAAGGACTTACACACATATGAGTTACTGAAAAAGCGGGGTTCTAACAACACCACCCAATATTTCGCTTAGCAATCTATATGGACAAACTCGAATATACTTTTAAGAGAATCAACAAGACTCAATCAACTAAAAGTATATCAACGAGTTTATATATCTCTCTTGATTTGATTTTCTCAAACAGAAACTGCGAGTACTAATCAAATACAAGGAATAACTTGGATGGTACTAAAGACCAATATCCAAGTGTCAATCAATATAAATCAACAATTGTTAGGTCGGATTCTCCAATTGATTGATCTAACACACAACCTGTATTATTTCAATTATAAAGATAAAACAATATAATGCGGAAATTGAAATAACACAGACACCAGAAATTTTGTTAACGAGGAAACGGCAAATGCAGAAAAACCCCGGGACCTAATCCAGATTGAATACACACTGTATTAAGCCGCTACAGACACTAGCCTACTCCAAGCTAACTTCGGACTGGACTGTAGTTGAACCCCAAGCAGTCTCCCACTGATCCAAGGTACAGTTGTACTTCTACGCCTCTGATCCCAGCAGGATACTACGCACTTGATTCCCTTAGCTAATGTCACCCACAACTAAGAGTTGCTACGACCCAAAATCGCAGGCTTTGAAAATAAACAAATTTGTCTCACACAAACAAGTCTATTAAAGGATCAATCTGTCTCCCACAGAAAAACCCTAAAGTTTTTATTCCGTCATTTGATAATAATCAAGGTGAACAGGAACCAATTGATAATCAAGGTGAAAAACCCTAGATTAGTCAATCACCTCACAACAATCTTAATCGTATGGTAGCGAAATAAGATGTTGTGGAATCACAAACAATGAGACGAAGATGTTTGTGATTACTTTTTATATCTTGCCTATCAGAGGTATCAAATCTCAAGCCAATCAATCTGATTGTACTCGTACGATAGAAGATGCAAGATCAGATCACACAACTACGATAAAAGTAGTATCGGTCTGACTTCACAATCCCAATGAAGTCTTTAAGTCGTTTACCTGGTTTTAGAAGAAGAAAACCAAAGGTTGAAGGAGAATCGACTCTAGTATGCAAACTAGTATCACATGTAAGGTGTGGGGATTAGTTTTGCACAATACTAGATGTCTCCTTTATATAGTCTTTCAAATCAGGGTTTTGCCTTGGTAACAAAGCAATCAATATTTACCGTTAGATGAAAACCTGATTTATATTCAAGCTAATATTTCTCAACCGTTAGATCGAAAACTTAGCTTGTTATACACAAATGAACTGCACGCTTCTAGGTTTGTTAACCGTACCCAAACGTGTATATTGTTGGTTCAACAATAGTTAACCAAAAGGTTAGCCATATGAGTATTTCATATCAACCATGTTCTTCTTCACCGTAACTAGTTCAAGTGACTCAAATGAACTAGTTAGAGAGTTGTTCAATTGCAAGAAAATCTTATGTAACTACACAAGACACAATTGAAGCAAAGATGATTTGATTCACTTGAATCGGTTCATGAACTTTTATAGCCACGGTTTGCAAACTTCATTCCTTAGTCTTTTTAAAGTTTAAGTTCAGAAATCATCTTCAGATATATAACCTTCTTAAGTTTGCACACTAGGTTCGCGGACTTAAGCAACCGGAAGAGTTTACAAACTCCAACAGAAAATCTCGGCAAGAGACCTTCCGCCGGTTCGCGGACTGGTACTACGTAACTAGTTTGTCAACTCCAGCAGAATTTCTCGGGATGAGTAGTTCTGCAGTTCGCGGACTGAGTTCGCGGACTTGGCAACAAGCCATTCTTCCGGTTTCTCTTGATCAAAAAAGTTTGCAAACTTTGGTTCAAGGAATATGACTTATACATAAATGTGTTTCCACAACAATGCTTATGTCCATCATTGGTTATGTAATCTAAACTCTCATTTCAATCATTGAAACATTCTTAGAGGACGTTATACAGTTGTTACACCATTTTTCGTCAAAGCAATTTTCAAAGTGATTGAAACATATCATGACTTTCGTCACTAGGTAAAGATAAACTTGGTCGAACCGAAAAGCTTACCAACAAATATTTCGAAATATAGATATGCGAGGTATACTCGGCTCTAAATACCAAATGTGTATAATCTAAGTCTATATTTATAGCATACGACTTTTTGTCTCAAGAAGTAGGAGATAGAGTAGATAAACTTTTGAGTGACAGATAAGTTCAAGTCTTCACATACCTTTTTGTCTAAAAGTTCCACCGGTTGTTTGAGTAGTTCTTCTACTTGTATGATGAATCGCCATGAAGTCCTTGAGCTCAACTACACTTTCTATCCTAGTCCGAGACTTAGCTATAATAGACTAGAAATCAAGACTTATAGTTTTGATCAATAACATTGGCAAACATGCTTGAGATAGCAACGCATACGAGTTCGACCGAGCAATGCTCTAACAATCTCCCCCTTTGTCAATTTTAGTGACAAAACTATCAATACATATGGAATACAAAAAAGATAAAGAAACTTAAGTAGCTCATATTCCACATGTCTAATCTTCAACATTCCTCGAAATCTTCGTCACTTCCAAGTACTCCAATGATACCAAAGGTTGTAAGTTTAGCATCACCGTTGTTGAAGATCCGTAGCTATAACAATGAGAAAGCATCGTCTCGATCATTGTTATACAGTGTCATAGTATTATTACACAACATCAAAGTTCAATTGTATCACAACTTTAACAATAATACTATGGTGATATGTATCACTCCCCCTTAGTCAATACTCTATCTCACATGGAAACCACTTCCCCCTACATAATGACCCGAAGACCATATGTATTTGTAGTATGAACTACATGTTAATTCTCCCCCTTTTTGTCAATAAAATTGGCAAAGGTACAAGAACGGGATCATAATGAAATTTCCGTAAGAGACATTTCATGACTAAAAAGAAAGAACACACATCATCTTATTTAGATGCAATCACATAGCCGAAGCTAATAGCATTCATCAAGGATTTTAAAGATACAAGATAACCCCTCTGAAATTCCACAGCCGCACACCCCTCAAGATATGACCATTAAGCACAAGTCCAAAAGAACTCTCCCCCATTTGATGTCATTCCCAAAAGAACAACAAGAGCGACCTTAATTTCAAAAGAAAAGAAGGATTTTGAAACAAAAATGACACTAACAAGACAAAGACAACTCTACAGAAACTGAACTAGAGTAAACCTATTGGAGTTTCAAACTCAATTGGCCAAAAGATAGAGATAAGAATAGGGGAAAGAGTTATAGAAACGTTTTAATGAACCAGAACAACACCAATAGACTATCGTAAGTGTTGAAACGTAGCAGTGTCTAATGATTTGGTAAGAATGTCAGCCAATTGTTGTTCGGAAGGCACAAATTCCATACTTATGATACCATTTTCATAGAGATCACGAATAAAATGGTACCTTATGTCAATGTGCTTTGTTCTTGAGTGCTCAAAGGGATTCTCAGTGATTCGAATCGCACTAGAGTTATCACAAAAGATCTTCATTATTCCAGTATCAACTCCATAGTCAGCTAGCATTTGTTTCATCCATAAGAGTTGAGTACAGCATGATCCAGCAGTAATATATTATGCCTCACATGTAGACAAGGATTGAGAATTTTGCTTCTTGCTATGCCAAGCTACAAGATTCAGTCCTACATAGTAGAAACCCCCTGATGTACTTTTTCTGTCTTCTACACATCCTGCCTAATGAGCATCTGAATAAGCAGATAGATCAGTGTTAGTATCAAAAGTGTAAGATAAACCATACCCGGAAGTGTGATTAATATATCTAATGATCCTTTTTGCAGCTGCAAGATGAGATTCCTTTGGATTTGCCTGAAACCTGGCACAATAACCAAAACTGAAGGAAATATCAGGTCTAGTAGCTGTAAGATACAAAAGGCTACCAATAATAGATCGATACAACTTTTGATACACTTTTGCTCCTTTCTCATCTCTATGTAGTTTACCAGTAGTGGGCATAGGTGTTAATTTTGGGGAAGACTTATCCAGACCGAACCTTGTCACAAGGTCTCGAGCATACTTCTCTTGGGATAAGTAAATTCCATCCTTATGTTGTTGAATTTGTAACCCTGAGAAGAATTTTAATTCACCAACATTGCTCATTTCAAATTCCTTAGCAAGAGAGACTTGGAAGTCCTTTGCAAATCCATAGATGATATCATCTACATAGATTTGAGCAATGACCACATCTTTCCCACTCCATTTGGTAAAAAAAGTTTTATCAGCTCCGCCTCTTGAAAAACCTTTTCTAATGAGAGAAGTAGTAAGTTTTTCAAACCCGGCTCTAGGTACTTGTTTCAACCCATACAGTGGCTTTTTGAGCTTTAGCACATGATCTGGGAATTCAGAATTTTCAAACCCCTTAGGTTGAGCGACATAGACTTCCTCCTTTAAAATTCCGTTTAGGAACGCGGATTTTATATCCATTTGAAACAGCTTATCCTTAAGAAAACAAGCATGAGCTAACAAGAGACGAATGGACTCAAGACGTTCCACAAGAGCAAAGGTCTCATCAAAGTCAATCTCTTCAATCTGTGAATATCCTTGAGCGACAAGTCTAGATTTGTTTCTGACAATCGTGCCAAATTCATCAGACTTATTCTTGAATATCCATTTGGTATCAACAATATTGATATTGGAGGGACAAGGTACAAGTTCCCACACATCTTGTCTTTGAAATTGATTTAACTCTTCATGCATCGCATTCACCCAAAAGGGATCGTTCAGAGCTTCATCAATATTCCTTGGTTCTGCTTGTGAAATATAACAACCAAAATTGCACATATTTTGAAGTTGTCCTCTTGTTTTGGCTGTAGAATATCTTCCTCCAATAATACTGTTGGGATCATGATTCCTTTGAACCCAGAGATGTCGTGGAGGGACACGTTCTTGTTCGTCAGAAATGGCTTGATCAGTGCTCTTCTCCTCGTCACTAGAAATGTCAGGATCAGTAATCGTTGAGATAACTTCAACTGATTCTGGAATTTCTTTGACTTTATCAATTGTCTCGGTTGGAGTCAACTCAGTAGGAGGATTATCATGACGAAAATTACTAATGTCGTCGATGATAACATTAGCAGATTCCGTCATGACTTGTGTTCTGAGATTAAACACTCGAAAACCACGACTATCAGAAGCATAGCCAAGAAAGATACCTTCATCACTTTTGGTGTCGAATTTCCCTTTCTGTTCTCGATCTTTCAGAATATAACACTTACTTCCAAACACCCTGAGATAGTGTAGGTTGAGTTTCCTTCCATACCACAACTCATAAGGAGTGTTAAGGCTTTTACACCGTAAATACACACGGTTGATCAAGTAACATGCTGTAAAAACAGCTTCTCCCCAAAATCTTAATGGTAAGTTTTTGTTATGGAGCATTACCCTGGCCATTTCCTGAATATTCCTATTTTTTCTTTCAGCAATTCCATTAGCTTGAGGAGTAATAGGTGGTGATTATTATTTAGTGATTCCCAGTTCGTCACATAATTCAAATACTTTGGTGTCTTTGATTCAGTTCCACGATCTCTTCTAATTTTCTTTAGCTTGCGACCTTGTTCGTTCTGGATCCTTTTAACAATAATCTCGTATTCACTAAAAGATTCATTCTTATAGATAGGAATGCAATCCAAGTGAATCTGGTGTAATCATTTACCATAACTAAAGCATACTTCTTACCATCAACAGTGGGTTGTTGTATTGGTCCGAAGATATCCATATGAATTAAATCAAGTGGAGCTTTAGTGACAATATCTCGAGATGATTTGTGGTGGACCTTCGTTTGTTAACCCTTTTGACAGGCACCACATACACCTTCAATCTTTGCATTGATTTTGGGAATGCCTCTAACAAGTTCTTTATTAATGTTTTTAGTTAGAAGACGATAATTGATGTGACCAAAACGCTCATGCCAAAGATGTGTAGATTCCACCTTAGTCAAATTGCAACGGTTACCGAACTGAGTATCGATAAGATAACAATTGTTTTTACCACGAGTTCCTTGAAAAATTACTTTCCCCGTTTTGTCTACAATGTCACATCCGTTTGCATTGAAGACAACTCGATGGACTTTGTCACATATTTGACTAATAGAAAGAAGATTAGCAGTCATAGCTTTTACGTATACTACATCATGGATTTCTGGAACACCGGGCAGTTTGATCGTTCCCTTCTTGCTGATGTAGCAACAACTCCCATCTCCGAACGTTATAAGACCTCCTTCATAGTCAATAAATGAAACAAACCATGTGAGATCTCCTGTCATATGTCTACTACATCCAGTATCAAGAAACCATTGAAAGGGAGACGTAGATCTTAAAGCAAAGGCACCCATACTATTAGTACTTCTCTGTTTAGAGTTTCCTACTAGTTTTGTATGTCCTTTCTGAGTATCAAAAAGTTGTTTAGCTTTCTTACAAATATCACTTGCAATATTTAGGCTCCTTTGAAACGACATACAGACTTGTTGACGGTGATCGGAAGAATCACAACACCAACATGTGCCAAGACTTTCAAGTTTGTCTGAGTGGTTCCTAGTCATATCAGTTTTCATAACAACTGGTCGTTGATTACCATCTGATTTATGACTATTATTTAAGGAGGGACAACTGGAGTTACTCAGATTCATCAAGGGACTTTTACAAGATATCAAATCCTTAAGAATTGCAATTCTGCAACAAGACCAGAGTTGATCCGGACTTGTTCATCCAACCCTTTTTCAAGAGTAACCAGTTTATCAGACTTTTTACTACGTTTGGTTTTTAAACCTGGTGAGGCGTCAATTGAGACTTTATGGTCCATATAGTCAGATCGCTACAAACACAGACTTTTGAGGTCTTGAACGTGTTTGCCTTCTCTGATACCAATTGAAAAAGCGGGGGTCTAACAACACCACCAAATATTTCTCTTAGCGATCTGTATGGACAAACTCGGATATACTTTTAAGAGAATCAACAAGACTCAATCAATTAAAAGTATATCAACAAGTTTATATCTCTCTCTTGATTTGATTTCCTCAAACAGAAACTGCGAGTACTAATCAAATACAAGGAATAACTTAGATGGTACCAAAGACCAATATCCAAGTGTCAATCAATATCAATCAACAACTGTTAGGTCGGATTCTCCAATTGATTGATCCAACGCACAACCTGTATTATTTCAATTATAAAGATAAAACAATATAATGCGGAAATTGAAATAACACAGACACCCCAAAATTTTGTTAACGAGGAAACCGAAAATACAGAAAAACCCCGGGACCTAGTCCAGATTGAACACACACTGTATTAAGCCGCTACAGATACTAGCCTACTCCAAGCTAACTTCGGACTGGACTGTAGTTGAACCCCAATCAGTCTCCCACTGATCCAAGGTACAGTTGTACTCCCTATCCCTCTGATCCCAGCAGGATACTGCGCAATTGATTCCCTTAGCTGATATCCCCCACAACTAAGAGTTGCTACGACCCAAAATCGCAGGCTTTGACAATAAACGAATCTGTCTCACACAGACAAGTCTATCAAAGGATCAATCTGTCTCCCACAGAAAAACCCTAAATTTTTTGTTTTGTCTTTTGATAATAATCAAGGTAAACAGGAACCAATTGATAATCCGGTCTTATATTCCCGAAGAACAACCTAGATTAATTAATCACCTCACAACAATCTTGATCGTATGGTAGCGAAACAAAATGTTGTGGAATCACAAACAATGAGTTGAATATGTTTGTAATTACTTTTTATATCTTGCATATCGGAGATATCAAATCTCAAGCCAATCAATCTGATTGTACTCGTACGATAGAAGATGCAAGATCAGATCACACAACTACGATAAAAGTAATATCGGTCTGGCTTCACAATCCCAATGAAGTCTTTAAGTCGTTAACCTGGTTTTAGAAGAAGAAAACCAAAGGTTAAAGGAGAATCGACTCTAGTATGCAAACTAGTATCACACGTAAGGTGTGGGGATTAGTTTTGCACAATACTAGATGTCTCCTTTATATAGTCTTTCAAATCAGGGTTTTGCCTTGGTAGCAAAGCAATCAATATTCACTGTTAGATGAAAACCTTATTTAGATTCAAGCTAATATTTCTCAACCGTTAGATCGAAAATTTAGCTTGTTATACACAAATGAACTGCACGCTTCTAGGTTTGTTAACCGTACCCAAACCTGTACATTGTTGGTTCAACAATAGTTAACCAAAAGGTTAGCCATATGAGAATTTCATATCATCCATGTTCTTCTTCACCATAACTAGTTAAAATGACTCAAATGAAGTAGTTAGAGAGTTGTTCAATTGCAAGAAAATCTTATGTAACTACACAAGACACAATTGAAGCAAAGATGATTTGATTCACTTGAATCGGTTCATGAACTTTTATAGCCACGGTTTGCAAACTGCATTCCTTAGTCTTTTTAAAGTTTAAGTTCAGAAATCATCTTCAGATATATAACCTTCTTAAGTTCGCACACTAGGTTCGCGGACTTAAGCAACCGGAAGAGTTTACAAACACCAGCAGAAAATCTCGGCAAGAGACCTTATGCTGGTTCGCTGACTGGGTTCGCGGACTGGTACTCACGCAACTAGTTTGTCAACTCCAGCAGAATTTATTTGGATGAGAAGTTCGGTAGTTCGCGGACTGAGTTCTCGGACTTGGAAACAAGCCATTCTTCCGGTTTCTCTTGATCAACAAAATTCGCAAACTTTGGTTCAAGGAATAGAACTTATACATAAATGTGTTTCCACAATAATGCTTATGTCCATCATTGGTTATGTAATCTAAACTCTCATTTCAATCATTGAAACATTCTTAGAGGACGTTATATAGTTGTTACACCATTTCTCATCAAAGCAATTTTCAAAGTGATTGAAACATATCATGACTTTCGTCACTAGGTAAAGATAAACTTGGTCGAAGCGAAAAGCTTACCAACACATATTTCGAGATATAGATAGGCGAGGTATACTCGGCTCGAAATACCAATTGTCTATAATCTAAGTATATATATATAGCATACGAATTTTTGTCTCAAGAAGTAGGAGATAGAGTAGATAAACATTTGAATGACAGATAAGTTCAAGTCTTCACATACCTTTTTGTCGAGAAGTTCCACCGGTTCCTTGAGTAGTTCTTCTACTTATATGATGAATCGCCATGAGGTCCTTGAGATCAACTACACTTTCTATCCTAGTCCGAGACTTAGCTATAATAGACTAGAAATCAAGACTTATAGTTTTGATTACTAACATTGACAAACATGCTTGAGATAGCAACGCATGCGAGTTCGACCGAGCAATGCTCTAACAGTTACCACACAATATTTATATCTAACCATGGTTATATATTCTAAACTCTCATTTCAATCATTGAAACATTCTTATAGGACGTTATATAGTTGTTGTTCACAAATCATTTTTCGTCAAAGAAATTTTCAAGTAATTGAAACATAATATGACTTTCGTCACTAGTAAAGATGAATTTGGCCAAAGCGAAAGCTTACCAACACATATTTCGAGAAATAGATAGGCGAGATAAACTCGGCTCGAAATAGCAAATGTGTATAATCAAAGTCTATATAACAATACGACTTTTATCTCAAGATAGTAGATAGAGTAGATAGACTTTTTAGTGATAGATAAGTTCAAGTCTCCACATACCTTTTAGTCGATGAAGTTCCACCAGTTCCTTGAGTAGTTATTCGTCTTTGTATGATGATCGCCATGGAGTCTAGAGTTCAATTACACTTTCTATCCTAGTCCGAGACTTAGCTATAAGTAGACTAGAAATCAAGACTTATAGTTTTGATCACTAACATTGACAAACATGCTTGAGATATCAACGCATGTGAGTTCGACCAAGCGGTGCTCTAACAGTATGGTAATAGGATCAGCAATAACCATTCTTTCAAAGTGGTTAGTGAAGAATTTGGTTATATCAGAGTTCTCAGTGATCCACTCACCTTTTTCATTTTATATGACACGAACCTTGTTTCTTCTCATTCTTTTTCTGGCAGAGTCATGAAAAAATCTAGTATTTCTAACCCACATTCTAGTGGATTGATCTCTGCTGTTGGTTTTCCAAAAACTTTCTTGAATGTCATATCAATGCTTTATGTTGTCCTTAGCTTCTCTGGTAGGAGCTCCTCTAATATTATCAAAAATATTTTTGGTGATCCAATTAAGTTTAGTTTTGCAGTCTTCAAGATTAGTTTTTATGTTTCCATAAATTTCTTTGTTCGAAAGTTTAACCTGATTTTTACATCCTTCAGCTTTCCGGCAATTATATAAGCAGAGGAGCCAAAGTGATTTTGGCTCCAATATTTAGAGATAATATCTTTATAGTCCTTATGATCAAGCCAAGGATCAAAAAACTTGAAATAAATAAAACCAGGATTCCAGTTGGGGTTAGTATTAAGAAGAATGAGATTGTGGTCAGAGCCAATAAGGTTGGATATGGTACTATCGGGAAAAGTATGAGCCAACTATTTGTAGTTAGACCTTTGTCTAGTTTTTCTACTGTAAGGAACTAAGATCAGTGATAAAAGAATATTTGAAGATATTTGTTTTAATGAAGAAAATAAACAAAATATAGAAGGAAATAAAGATTATGGAAAAATATTATTCATATTTCCCAAATAAAGAAAATTTTGACTGCCTGTGGTTTATATTATTTGACGCATGGCGCATTTTTGTTGAAGGATATTGTATTGTCCTGACACGTGGCACATTCTCATTGGATGATGATGTGGTAGTGGATATGGTTAAGGATAGTGGCATCTTTAAAAGCTATATAAATAGTAGTGGAAGAAGAGGAAAAGGGGATTTCATTTTTCTAGTTCACAAAAATAGTAATGGTTAATGGTTAGATAATTTTTATACTAGGGCTAAGAAGAAGCCCGATGATGTATATTAGATAGTTTTACTTGTTTCTCAGTAATAATTTTTATGGCCCTTTTATCTTGTTTATAAACGATAATAGTTTTCTTCATGAGTCCTTATGTTTGTAAAAAAAAATATTTATTTTAGAAGTCAACATCTTTAAATGAAGAAATCTATTACTATTTTTTTTATTGGATTAAACATTTTATCATCCAAGACGTCGATTCAAGCCGTAAATCGTCTTGAGTATTTGAAGAAGAATTTTATAGAGAAATGGTTGAATTATCTAGTATCTAGCAATGTGGTGGAATCAAAGCCTTGATATTTTTAAAATCATTTCTTTTATTAGTTATTTTTAAAATCACCTTTTTAGCTTAGTAGTATTTATTAGAAATTAATAGCAACAATCAATTTAGTCCCTGTGAAACGAACCGTATTTCACAAACTGTCTCACCAATAGTTGTGCACTTGTTGTACATGATTAAAATCCCATCACAGATAAAAAGAAAATGTCAGGATTTATTTTGTTTAACATATCATTTAGGTGTTATTAGTATTTTCACCTATGCCTTGAAAGTCCATGTCATAGCCGTAAAGAATTGCCATAAAAGAAGATATTATAGGATAAAAGAAGATAGTAAGGGTATATCTTATCATGCTGAAGTTATGACTAGTGGTGGTGACCTTATCATGAGTATAACTATGAGAAATTTAGAAGAAAAAAAATGGTTATGGAATTTGGTAAGGCAGAGACTAAATATAACCCTACATTAGGTTAAATACAACCTCTATTAATAATTCAAAATATTTATGAACCAAACTAAGGTGGGTAACAAAAACCTCCTTTTTATCATCCTTATCCTCTTCGAATTGTTAAACTCCTGGACGTTTCGTGAGGAAAAAACTACCATTAGAAGAGCTTATAGTCCCGACCACAATTAGGGATCTTGATCTTGATATTACAACAAACTCTACCCAAAAATGATGAATAAGTTCAATAAAAGAATTAAATAAAATTTTCAGGATCTTGGTCTTGATATTACAGCCACCATCATCATATTCATTAGTGATGAGTATGTTTGTATGCTATGTAACCATGCAAATATATATAACGTTGTTAGTAGAAGTTGGGCGATAAGATCATCATCCAATTAAACAATAAAAGTCTTCCATCAATACACCGTGAACATAACACCGTGAATCTATAATATAATTTTAGGATTTGAGATTTTGAATTGATTAAGGTTTGGATTTCTTTATTATTTGTAGAAATGGTTACAATATTATCTTGAACACACGATCAAAGTTAACAAAAACAAAAAAAAATAGATATGGTCTGTTCAAAGATGAAGAGAAAATAAACAAAAAAATTAGGCAATGCGATGAACATATGAAGTTTAACGCTAGGTTCTCCTTACCCATATTATTTATGGTTCATCATTGTTTCATTTTTTTTTTTGACTGAGGGTTGTACATAGTTAAGATGTGGGTTGCATTTAGTCATTGTCTTTAGTAATATATTGCAGGAGGATATGAAAAAAGTGAATTTTTACCTCAGGGATGTTGATGGAGTTTTTTACCACAAGGTTGCAAGTAGTCAGGTTGATATCATCCTGCATAACCTCCATAACACTCTACATTTTATTTTGGGTTGAATCCAGGTGGATAGTCCTTAGACTTTTTGCTTTGAGCTGGTGAAGTCTCTATGGCCTGAGTTTTTCTTTTAGCTTAAGATGGTCGAGGATCATTGTGATGCTTAGCATGTAAGAATTTCTTTTCCAACTTCCTCATATCCCATAATTACTTCTTTTGGATGTTGTATTCAGTATTAAACTGAGCTCGAATTTCAGGCAACGTTGGAAGTTCAGGGAACGGATTTGGAATATATATAGTGACTTTTGGGAAAATGTTGAAAGCATTGTTTCCAGAGGGGCCTGGATTGCTATTGTGAAGTTTAACAACATCTTTGATGTTGATCCCTTTTGTCTTAACACTTTACTCTTTGGGTTTACTAGCAGATATGATCTTTATATGTTTCTTCTGGCAAACCATAATCCGAGGTGAAAATACAAGCGTACCCAAATACACCACACTCTTTTAAATATCAACCTATAAGTCTTATACCATGTGTGATCGTCTATGGACAAAGTCGTGATAATACAACAACTAAGTGAAATAAGGGGGTACAACAACCACACCCAACTAATTCGTTCGGAAATACATATGGACTAAACTCCAATAAAATTCTGAGAGCACCAACTTAAAAGTGAGATTCAATCAAGAAAAATATCAAAGAGCTGTATCTCTTTCTCAATACAATCAGTAAATCAACTAGATAGAAATCTGTGAGACTGATTGATATGAGAATAACTCGAATGGTACCAAAGACCAATGTCCGAGTGTCAATCAAGTATTATCCAACAAACAAGGTCGGATTTATCAACTATGATTGAACTACGCACAACCTATGATATTTCAATTATATAAACAAAATATAATGCAGAAAAGAAATAACATAGACACCAGAAATTTTGTTAACGAGGAAACAGCAAATGCAGAAAAACCCCGAGACCTAGTCCAGACTTGTACACTATACTGTATTAAGCCGTTACAGGCTCTAGCCTACTACAAGTTAACTTCAGACTGGAATGTACTTGAGCCCTAGCCAAGTCTAACACCGATTAAGGTACAATCGCGTTCCTTACACCTCTTGAATCCCAGCAGGACTCTGCGCACTTGATTCCCTTAGTTGATCTCACCCACAACTAAGAGTTACTACGACCCAAAGTCGAAGACTTATAAAAAAATTTGTCTCCCACAGATAAGTCTATTCTGGTTGTTGTTTACGTCTTTAGATAAAGATCAAGGTGTATAGGAAACTCAACTAATAATCCGGTGTTATACTCCCGAAGAGCATCCTAGAAATATTAGTCACCTCACAATAACCTAACTGATAAACATAATAAGTTAATGCAGAATCACAAGAGTCTGAGACGAAGAACTGTTGTGATTACTTTTTATATCTTACCTATCGGAGATAAATATCGAGAAAATCTTAGAGAAGATTAAACTCAATACGATAGAAAAAGTAAGATCAGAATACGTAACTACAAAGAAGATAGTTGGATTTGGCTTCACGAATCCCAATGGTTTAGGAAAACCTAGTGTTAGAGCATTGCTCGGTCTAACTTACAAGTGTTGCTATATCAAGCTTGTTTTCAAATTTAATTGTCAAAACTCTATATTGATTTCTAGTCTACAATTAGTGTTAGTGGAGTTGAGAAATGAGCCAGTCATCATTTGCGTTCTACCGTTTGAAGGCGAAGATCAACTGAAGCTTTTGGAGAACTTCATCAACAAAATGTTAATAACATTTGGAGTCTTGTACAAAAACAAACAGAAATGCTTTATTTATTTTTTTGAATTTATAACAGCTTTAGCCAATAGATTTGTGATAATCAAACTACATTAATTGAACAATAGGAAGAAATAGCTAATAACAAATTCAACTAAAAGAATTATAAAATTAAGAAAGAGGACATCTCCCCCCTGTTTATGGGTGAAAACCGTTTCTGCAGATTTTGGTAATTTCGGGTGTGTGGATGAGAAATGAATTTAAACCCTAAACAATGCACTGCACGGAAGTACTTTTGATTTGAGAGATCAATCTGTACAATCCTGGCCTAAACCAAGAAATGGTCGTTCCAAGCTTGCTTCGGTCACAAAGTGAAGGAGAAGGGTTGGTCTTAGGGAGGGAAGCGAAGAAAGTGTTGAGACCAGAATAGTTGATTCTGAAGGAGTGGTTGTTTTATGAGTTGTATCAGAAAGTGGAACCGGAATGAAAGGTATCAGTTCTTTGGTGATATCTGGATACTGTGATGCTGCCGACAAAACCTGTTGTTTTGTGGTAAATAGGCGAAACCTATTTATACAAGTTATATTGAAACGTACCATGGTCTCGTAGAAAATGGAAACGATTGAGTGGTGGAAAAATAGAGTAACGTGTAACCGTCAGGCATTATGCTTTCATGATGAAGGAAGTGAATTAGTTTACACCGTTACTTTCATCACCACTAATTGTCCCACTTCATGACACTTTCTTATAACGGGGGTATTGCACGCCGCACGCTGTAAACCGACGGACCAATCCCCTGATGAGTATCCCCCAGTTTGTGACATGTTTGATGTCTCGAGTGTTTTCTTGGAAAACGTGTAGCAGGTTGCTATGTGTGGCAAGTCAAAGTCAAGAGACTTGCCACAAGAAAATTCCATGTGATGCAATAAGGCTTTCCTTGGCCGGCCACCTAAAATTTTGCCACAAATCCGTCAGTTTGGTGGCGAACTTGAATGGCTATTGCATCTCATGAAGAAGGGTAGCCGTTGATTATGTCTACCTTCTGTTGGCGCATGGTAATGTCACAGTCGCGTTTTTGGTGTATTGCAGCATGACCGGCATATCTCGTGCATGCCAATGGCACGATGGTGTAAGTGGCGCCTGGCGTAGCCATGGCCTTTAATTGGTTCCCTGAAACTTGCCGCAAGTCCGTCAGTTCGTTTGTGAACTTGGATGGCTGAGATTGCATCTCATGAGGAAGGGTAGCCGATGATTATGGCCACATCTTGTTGTATAGCAAAGTGGCGCCATTAGCATAGTGGCGCCTCGCGTAGCCGTGGCAGCTGTTTTGGCATATTGGTGTAAGACCCAAATATGGCTCTGGCAACATTGTCCCTGTTGCCACACCAATCCTAATGCTCTGGGAAACGTTATTTGGCTTGGTTGGCGCAACAATATTTCCCAAATTAGCGTTTGGCATGTCGAAAACTTAATTAGTGCGTGTGGCATGGCTGCGGCATGGCCGTGGCGTAGTGGTATGTCCAAAGCTAGGATTTGGCACCATGGCCAAAGTTAGGGCTTAGCGTCATGGCCAAGGCTAAAGTGGCTCGTGGCATGTTGTTGCGGCAGAACGACATGTTGGCATGTTGATGTGGAAGAGTGGTATGTTGGCATGTCGATTAATATGTTGTTGTGGAAGGCGTGTTTGGCTTTCCAGTTAGTATGGTGGCGCGGCAAGGTGCGTTTGGCCTTTTATGTATGGTGGCGAATTTAGAGCGATTTGATTGGCCAAGAAGAGGGGTCGGCCAAACACGATCGGCCACACTTCTGATGTGAGTGTGGAAAGTTTAGAGCGATCTGATTGGTAGAAAAAGAGGGAGCCGGCCAAGCATGGGAGTGGGTACACTTCTAGTGTGAGTGTGGCAGCTTTAGAGCGACCTGATTGGTCGAGGGGAAATGTGGTCTCCAAGTATGGGCCCAGTCACAACTTATGTGCGTGTGGAGAGTTTAAGGCGACCTGATTGGTCGAAGGAAATAGGGCCGGTTGGGTAATGGGGCGTGGCCAATGGCAAATGGCGCCGGTTTGGCCTAAGGCATGGCCACGCCTCTATTCGCTGTTGTTCCTATTCTGCGGCTCCTTGTTTTATGATTTTGGGCAGGATTTTCCACCTACTAATCCATGGCGTATTAATCACCTAGTTTGCCTAGGCTTAATTTCGACAAGCAAGGTCTAATATACTGCGTAAGGCGCAAAACCCTAACTTTTACAAATCAGTTAGGGTAATTGATTGAATTTTACGTGTTGACGCAGAGCTCTTTTTTTAAGTTCATTGCCAGAGAGCAACATGCTTTCTGATTGAATACTTTATGCAAAGACCTTATCCTTGATATTTGGAAATTCGTGTTACTCTGCTGCGAGTGAACACAAATTGTCATGCCATATCAACATTAAGGGTTCAGTCGGGTGTAGATGGGGAAAAACGATTTGCTGGTTTTTAAGGAATTGAGGAGATGACCGTACGGAGGAGACTCCTCGAACCGAGCGAAATGTTAAACCTCACACAGATGCACCGCTGCAAAGGGGGTGCTTTAGATTCGAGAGATCAATCTGTAGTACTCCGGCCTAAATCAAGACAATGACCGTTCCAGAGTAAATTCGGTCACAAGAGAGGATGGGTTGATATGTAGGAGGGAAGCTGAGAAATGTGTGGAATCAATGGTAATCAAAGATTGTGGGTGTGTGAATTCTGAATATGATAAGCTTTGAATGATTGAAATTGCTCAATTGAGAGTAGTTGCTCAATTGATGAGTTGATGATCTCGTGTTGTCGATGAGACGTGAGATTGATGATACCGTTGATGCCGATGATTCAATCATGATTCAGAGACTTATTTATATTGTTGGAATTGTAGACACCATGATCCCATGAAGTGTGACAGTTGATGGAATCAAGGAGTGGGGAAGTGGAGATCGTGTTTGAAACCAGTTTCTCAACGTGTGGAGACTTGGTCGATTTTCCACCCACTACCTCGTGAATTCCTTCAACTGATTGCACGACTTGTTCACATTCCATCGTGTTTTCGAACACACGTGTCGTAGATCGCCAGACCAAAACCCTAAGTGATATCCCCCAAAGTGACACGATTGACGTCTCGTGGTTTGTTAGTCAATTGATGACTTCGTGGTTTGATGGGACGATGAGTCCATGTAGTTGCTGAGTTGAACATGATGTTCTGAAACTCATGAATTGAACCTGTCATGAGACAGAACTATAGTTCTTACGATGAAGTGAGCAAGTATTGCTCATTCGATGGATCGTTGAATATTGATTGTTGAACCAATATTCCTTGGTTTGAGCAAATATTTATCATCTGAGCAAGTGTTGCTCATGTGATGAATTGTGTAATATTTGATCGTCTGAGCAAGGGTTGCTCATCTGATGGATTATTGGCAGTGTGACCAAAATATTAATTAAAGTACTAGTTGTTGAACCGAGCATAATTAATAAGATTAATGACCATGAGGTCGTCGTAAAATTATTAAGGTTGGAATCTGGAATGATGATCCTTGGATTCAGAAACCCTAATTTTGATCAATTGATGATCAATTCATGGTTCGTCGGAATTTTAACCATGGGACCGTGGATCAACCATGTAGTGTCCATATGATCACGTGAGCAAATACAAAGAACTCCTGAAGAGTTGACGATTTGTTGGTGAAAGAATGATTAAATGCTGGTTTAATCATTTATTCGAAAATGCTCGTCTGAGCCTTAGGTGAGAAAACCTAATTAATTATGACGGAGTGAGGGACCGACCATGGGGTCATGAAACCATCCCTGGGTAGTCACGTGACCGCCTGACGATCACTTCATGAAAATCCAAAGTGTTCGGAAGAGTTTCGGACCTAATACGAGCAATTGTGCAAATTAGGTCAAAACTGTGAAAATTGATGGGACCGGCTTCCGTGAGCCAAAGAGCCAATCTTGGTCGGTCAATATAGCGTGCTCGTGTCCCCAAGGCGTCCGCGTCTCAGTCCTGAGAATTTTGATATTTTCTGGCGTGCAATTGAGCATCCATTCGAGAAAATATGCCAAAATTAGGGTTTCGACGAAACTGAGAAAAACACCATGAGATGATGAAAAATAATTATAAAATAAGGAATGAGGAGGCGTGGGATCGCCGTGGTCAAGGCATGGTCGGTCGGTCGTGACCACGGTCCCGTGGTGCCTTTTCCTTAATTTTATAATATTTTGATGATTTTATGAAAAATTCATGAATTTTGAGAAATTTGATGAATTTAGGGAGTTTCCATGAATTGAAGGAGTTTTCATGAGTTCATGGAAGCGAAATATTAAAATAATAAAAATACGGGCGTGTGGGACCATGGAGGCATGGCCGGCCGGCTATGGACCGGTCCCACGAGATTTTTCATAATTTTTTAATATTTTTAGGTATTATTGATGATTTGAGGGAATTTTTCCTAATTTGAGAGAAATACCATAAAATCAAGGAATTTGATAAATTCAAGGAAAAATAGGATAAATAATAATAAAATAATAAAGCAAAGGGCGTGTGTTATAGTCTTGAAAGTGGTAGTAAAAGTTTGTTGCTCGGACTTGTAAAGATTTAAAAATAAAAATATATACACAATATTTGTCACAATGGGCGAGAGGTACTGGGACTAATGATTCGGCCAATTTTCATAACATAGGGCCCAATGATTTATTCTCAACAATAATCGCTCAAAACATAAATTATATGGACTCTTATTTTTCCAAAGTAGATTTTCAAAACATTGATTGTAAGTCCTAAGCATGATGTATCAAAACACCTAAGCCAAGCATACATCATCAAATTAAATAACAACCAATTAATTCAAATCATATTTCAATTTTAAATTAATGCAAAAGTCTTAAAAAGAATTAATGAAATTACCCCAAGTATGAAGTTTGGCCTCCTCCGTCGTCCCAGTGTTGGGTTTTAGCTCATCATAGTAAAAATGCTCTCAAAATAATTATTTATTGCTCAAAAAGTGGTTTACAAATGATGAAAAGGTGTAAAACAATTGAACAGAAAAATCGCAACAGAAATAACTGTTGCAAAGGCGCTGTTCAGCTGTTACAAGAAGAACGATAAACGATAACTGCTGTTGTACGACTAACTACGACCCACGAGTGTGCGTCTTAGACACTGTTGATAAACGACTGCTGCTGCGAGTCCGTTCTTCGTGTTCTTCATCTTCATCAATGGCGGCAGCAGAGAGAAATCATGGTTCTCGATTCTGCAGCGTTCCTTCTCTCCTCCCAACTCTCGACAGCCTTCTACTCTACCCCAGAAGTCTTTTTATACTCAACAGGTAGACGAAATTCTTTGCAATAACTCCCAAATATTCTTGATGTTCACATATTCATCTCCGAAATTTTCTTCTTTATTCTTTGTTTCACGCGTTTGATGAGCTGTAAAGCTTCTCCATATTAGATAGAATCAAATATCAGGAAAGATATTTTCCCAACACTCGTAAAATCCCAGAAAAGACGCTAGATAATCAAACAGGATATTCAAAATATTTTCTTCCCCTGTTTCGATGATATCCACAAAATCTTCCATCTTTCGCGTGCATGAATCTATTTCCTTCCCTGTTTCGATGTGCTGGATCATTCCCAATCTAAATAAGCTGATCAAATCCGAGAAAATCGATAGAATTCAATTCTGCAAATTCATGCAGACATGAAAAATATATTCCCGACAATTTTTATTTCAAACCGTGAAGAAGGGTGTCCCCCTAACCACTGTTGGGTGTCCCTTTAGCAATTTGGGCTGAAATAGTAATTTTTCTGGGTTCTTCCGGGACATTTCTGGGACATTTCCGGTGCATTTCTGGGGTGCCTTTAGTACTTTTCTCCGGGGTGTAAATCATCACTTTTTGAGCAACTCTTTCCACAGAAGGGTATTTTCTCCAAAAACACCTAAACAAACATAAAAACACCGTAATAAGAACAAATGGGTACTAACAAAATACACAAAAGAGATGAAAATAGACACATAAATGTGTCTATCAAATACCCCCAAACTTATTATTTGCTAGTCCTCGAGCAAATTTTATTCTTGAAAAGTGACCGAGTTAATCTCGGGTGGGTTTATCAGAGGTGTACCCACAAAAACCAATACTCCAGACCCTAGCTATCTACGAAAAATCTTGGAAAGCACTAAAGAACCTCCTTGGTTGGCATACTTATTAATTACAGGAGGAAGTACCCTGACGCGAAATTCCAATTGTTGTATACGAGTTTGCACTCAAGCATACTAAAATTCATATAAGTGACAGAGCTCTACGAAGATAGTTTCACGATGGACATCATACTCGGAGTCAGACTAATCACATGAAAAGATTAAGAAGATGGAAAAAGAAAAATGTAGATGGTTGAAAAGCGAACGGTGTTTCCCATATCTGTCTGAAGGCCTCTGCCAAGATGAACCTAACCTAAATGACTGAGATACCGGTCTGACTAATATTAACACACTGGCATATACAAGGGAACCAGTGGTCAATAACTTAAATCTAGATCAACAAACTGGCAAATACAAGGGAACCAGCAGTTGACTACACATAACAATAACCATTTTTTTTTCTTTAACTTAACGGCATGAATAGATCTTTTTGATCCAAGCGCTTCTTGTCAGCAGATTACACGATAGTTCCCACGGGTCCTGCATTCCACGCTTGCTTAGGCGACGGAAACAGGGAGAACACACGCATATTGCTATCCAAGTGTTAATACTTATTCCGATTGGTCTAACTGGTCCGGTCTAATTATTTTTTATTTTTTTTTGAAAAGGTAACTCAGTCACTCTATTTCACCCTAGCAAAGGTAACAACTTGAATCGTGTGCCCCCACCAAATCACTTGAAATAAAAGAAAACTAAAAATAGAAAGTGAAAAGGACTCGACGAGATATGGAGAAACTATCATGTTAATTCTAACACCTGAGCTCTGTGCTTTTATGAATAGACTCTATAGATGTTTCCATCTAGTCAGATTGGTTCCTCAGCTCCTAAAACAAAAATGTTTCCATCCACTTAGATTGGTTAGTGCTATCCTTAATAGGCGTAAATTTCTAGGCTCTGGAGTTTATTTATTGCAACTAAAAAGTTTCTCCCATACCCCCAAACTTAAATCTAACATTGTCCTCAATGCTCTAAAGATGAAACTAAAAGCATGAACAAGGAGAAACGGTTACTATTTGAAGCAAAAGAGTTAAGGAAGGATATTACCGTGTTGCATGAGATTGGGTTACCTCCCAAAAAGTGCTAAGTTTAAAGTCTTCAGCCAGACTTAGAAAAGGTTTAGTCAACTCGAACCGTATAACAGTAGCCGGAATAACTGTGGGTCTTTAAAACCAAAAAGAGCTGACAAAAGGAAACTACAGTGAACCAACGAAATGAACAACACTAGCATGCCCTTACCTAGTTTCCTGATAACTATCGCTAATTGTGGTTCAGGTTCAGGTTCTATGAAAGGGTCTAAATAGAATATTTTCATTGGTTGCGTTTCTTCATAGGTTTGATCCAAATTATTAGGTCCTAGAGTCTGGAAAAACTCAAATAAGAACTTGGAATCACAAAGTAATAACCTAAATAATTGCGGATCCTCTAAGTCAATCAGATATGACTTACAAAATTGACCACATTGAGAATAGTGGTCATTCTTAAGCAAATGTATCGATTCTAATTTCCTAAGGCATTTAGGTTTAGTCTCACAACTTAATATTCGACACATTTGGAATATAAACGTTCCCACAGTTGGAAGAAAACTATTTGGTGGGAAAACAAAGTCAATCTGGGGATCATAGCCTGGGCAAACCACATCAACCAGAGGATGGGTTTCTAACGACTGAACTTCTTCCTGGACATCATTAGGTTCGGGAAAACGAGTATGAAGGTAATCTTGTAAAATGGTTGAGGCACATATGTCAAGTCCCAAGTGAGGGACCTTTCTAAGAGTTAAAGGTAAGGCACTGGGAAGGTGATAATCACCCCCAAACTTAGAGTTTTCAGTGTCTCTAGCTAGACTAGTCACAATCTCCCTAATTTCTGGATCATTAGATTCTTGAAAATGGTCAATTGATTCTTCTAAGTTATTATCAGGTGGTGCATCTTTACTCATATTTAAAATCTCTACGAGTTCATGTTCTTCGTCTAAGACTAATTTTTCTAAATCGCTAGACTCTAAAACAATATTCTCAGAATAAACTCGTTCCTCTAGACCATTATCGGCTTCGTAATCCTCGTCTAAAACTGTGGTATCTCTAGTCAAATCCTCGTCCTTTTGAATAGGTGAATAATTATTAAAATTATTTGGATTTGAACTAGAAATAACATTATCATTATAAGGCTCAATTGTAGAAACAAATTCCTGATTACTCTGCCTACATATTTCAGATTCTTCATCATCACTATCCTCATCATCATGATACAATTTTTGAAATTCAAGAATTCTCAATCTTTGTTCCAAACTACATGGTCTATGTTTATAATATTTCTCATAGATCGTTAGAGGTGATTCCTCAATAAAAGTTGGAGTATCCATATATCGCTGCCCACGCATATATTCACCAAGAGTCATTTCCGAAGACGTCTCTTGATAACGAGAATTTCTAGACATATATTCTCGCAACGTCATCGCATGTGGCGTCTCCTCAAAAGGATTCATCACCGAAGAAATATAAACTACAGAGGGATTCTATACAATCACAAACAAGGCCGACTCGACTCCACCAAAGCAAACCTAAAGATTTCTCGCAAACAAAAAGCATGATGGCTCCACTTAGATTGTTTCTAGACCAGATTCTATCTTTCGAAAGGGAATTCGTTGCAATTTGAGCAAACCCCTCTGGAATCAGTCTAAGTCAAAGTAAGTTGAATTGAGGCGAGGGAAGCTCAGTGGAGCTTTGATACCCAAGGCCTCACCGCTATCACAAGGCGGCGCAGTCACGCATTCAACTCACAGAAACCATCATGAACTTTGGAGTGTGCTTAAAGATCAACCAATATTTTTCGAACGAGTTTCCTATTAAGCTCGTTACCCTATCGGTCTCGTTCTATTCCAAATTTTAAGCTTGGGTTCGCGTTAGGTTTCGTTTTCCTAAGGAGGGCAAGAAGAGAACGGTGATGAAATCCGAACCCTTATCTTGTTTAGGCCAGGCCTTGCCCTTTACTAGGAAAATAAAGACAGTCTGGTTCGTCCTCAAACAATTATCACCTTAAGGCAGACAGTAACCCGCTTGCAGGAGATTCGCGGGTGTTTCGATTGGACTTACCTCCCGTACCAGGCGGGCGATGAACCGTTGTCGTCGACTCGGGCCACGACTCCTATGCCGTGTGCGAACCCGAGGGGCCGAGACGATATAGTAATCGTCGTCCTTCCCTGCACACAATTTATATAATAAATTTTTTTTTTTAATAATAATACCCTTCCGTAGGGTAAAAAAAAACAAAGTCCAATTGTTTAAAGTCCAAAGTCCAAAATAAATAAATAAAAAATTACAGTTTTCCTCACACACTCTTAAAAAATTACAAATTAAAAATTAAATCCTAAAATTGTCCTTTTTTTCTTCTCTTTTCGCTTTTCGCTTTAAGATTTTTCCTCTCCAAGTCCTTAGTTTTCACTTTGAACCTGCAAAATAAAGAAAAAAAGAAACGTAAAAAGGAACAAACAATTCTAAAAAAAAATAATAAACCTAAAAAAAATAAATCAATCTATATACAAGTCCGCGTCGGCGGCGCCATTTTGTTATAGTCTTGAAAGTGGTAGTAAAAGTTTGTTGCTCGGACTTGTAAAGATTTAAAAATAAAAATATATACACAATATTTGTCACAATGGGCGAGAGGTACTGGGACTAATGATTCGGCCAATTTTCATAACATAGGGCTCAATGATTTATTCTCAACAATAATCGCTCAAAACATAAATTATATGGACTCTTATTTTGCCAAAGTAGATTTTCAAAACATTGATTGTAAGTCCTAAGCATGATGTATCAAAACACCTAAGCCAAGCATACATCATCAAATTAAATAACAAGCAATTAATTCAAATCATATTTCAATTTTAAATTAATGCAAAAGTCTTAAAAAGAATTAATGAAATTACCCCAAGTATGAAGTTTGGCCTCCTCCGTCGTCCCAGTGTTGGGTTTTAGCTCATCATAGTAAAAATGCTCTCAAAATAATTATTTATTGCTCAAAAAGTGGTTTACAAATGATGAAAAGGTGTAAAACAATTGAACAGAAAAATCGCAACAGAAATAACTGTTGCAAAGGCGCTGTTCAGCTGTTACAAGAAGAACGATAAATGATAACTGTTGTTGTACGACTAACTACGACCCATGAGTGTGCGTCTTAGACACTGTTGATAAACGACTGCTGCTGCGAGTCCGTTCGTCGTGTTCTTCATCTTCGTCAATGGCGGCAGCAACAGCAACAGAGAGAAATCATGGTTCTCGATTCTGCAACGTTCCTTCTCTCCTCCCAACTCTCGACAGCCTTCTACTCTACCCCAGAAGTCTTTTTATACTCAACAGGTAGACGAAATCCTTTGCAATAACTCCCAAATATTCTTGCTGTTCACATATTCATCTCCGAAATTTTCTTCTTTATTCTCTGTTTCACGCGTTTGATGAGCTGTAAAGCTTCTCCATATTAGATAGAATCAAATATCAGGAAAGATATCTTCCCAACACTCGTAAAATCCCAGAAAAGACGCTAGATAATCAAACAGGATATTCGAAATATTTTCTTTCCCTGTTTCGATGATATCCACAAAATCTTCCATCTTTCGCGTGCATGAATCTATTTCCTTCCCTGTTTCGATGTGCTGGATCATTCCCAATCTAAATAAGCTGATCAAATCCGAGAAAATCGATAGAATTCAATTCTGCAAATTCATGCAGACGTGAAAAAGATATTTCCGGCAATTTTTATTTCAAACCGTGAAGAAGGGTGTCCCCCTAACCACAGTTGAGTGTCCCTTTAGCAATTTGGGCTGAAATAGTAATTTTTCTGGGTTCCTCCGGGACATTTCTGGGACGTTTCCGGTGCATTTCTGGGGTGCCTTTAATACTTTTCTCCGGGGTGTAAATCATCACTTTTTGAGCAACTCTTTCCACAAAAGGGTATTTTCTCCAAAAACACCTAAACAAACATAAAAACACCGTAATAAGAACAAATGGGTACTAACAAAATACACAAAAGAGATGAAAATAGACACATAAATGTGTCTATCAGCGTGTGGGACAGGCTAGGGCATGGCCGGCCGGCCGGCTAGTGGCCCGGTCCCACAAATTTTCATTATTTTATTTTATTTTATTATTATATGATGATTTGTGCAAAACATACCATGAAATCAAGGATTTTTTCATGAAATTAGAGAAATAATAATAATAATAAAATAATAATGAACGGTTAGGTGTGGGGCCGTCTGGGACCAAGGCATAGCCGATTGGCCAATGGTCACGCCCCACACTCCTTTCCTTAATTTTATATTATTTTTTATTGATTTATGGAAGTACCATGAAACCGAGGAGTTTCCTCGAGACGAAGGAAATTTGATCAGATGAGAGAATTTTCATCAAATCACGGAAAATAATAAAATGTATTAAAAATATAAAACTGGCGTGGAACTGATCACGGCACGGTCGGTAGGTCGTGTGTCCGTGTTCCCAGCACCTTGGTCAATATTTTTAATTATTTATTATTTTCTTCCCAATTTTGCATAGGTTCATCGTTTCGTTGTATTTTGAAATACTCGTTCGTGCGGTGACTGTTAGTGTATCGTCGTTGAATACACTTTCACCATTTGAATCGGGGCTTACTTAGAGGTAGCTCAGACGCCCGGTTGTTGATTATTTATTACTAATTGTGGAATTCAGTGGAGAATAATTCACAAAACTGAGTAATAAGATGTTTATTATTAATTCATAGGATCAGCTGAGGATTCGACTACGAATTCAGAATAATAAAGTGAGCATTACCATTCCATGGGATCGTAGATTCGACCATAGAATCAGAGTAATTAAGTTTTATCTATTACCATTTATGAGACCAGTTGTGGATTCGATCATGAAATCGGAGTAATGAGATAATATAGTTATTGCTATTCTATGAGATCAAGCCGTGGATTCGATCATAGAATCAGAACAATTGTTTATTGCCATTCCATGGGACCAGTCGTGGATTCGACCATGGAATAGGAGCAATTGTTATTGCCATTCTATGGGACCAGTCGTGGATTCGACCATGGAATAGGAGCAATAATAGATTATTCTGGGAATTCAGTAGTGAATGTCACGGCAGAATTAATCTTAATTAGGAATAATTAACTTTGTGGCTCTATACTAGCAGAGCAAGCTGTCTAGGAGAATTAATTATCCCGATATGAGCTTGTCGGTAAGTCATATCCTTTATATAGTCAGGGTAAACTCGTTGTTTGTTCCTGAAGACGTTATCGCTCTATACTAGCAGAGCAAGCTGTCTAGGAGCCGTCCATCTCGTGATACTATATAGAAATAATCACTGAAAGTGTTCAGTATTCATGAGATATGCCTTTGTCCAGTCGTGAGACTACATATCTACATGTACTCTAAGAGAAAGTACTATCCGTTGAGAATTCGATGAGAGACCCGTCTCAATACTCACGTCTGATTTCTGGATCAGAGCTTCGTATAATTATGAGTTTACGATTTTAAACCTTGTCGAAAATCCACCATCTACATCGGGGAACATAGCATAGAAAACATTCAAAGAAACTTGTATTAAGTGAATATAGGCAAAGCGCCGAAATTTACAGAACATCTGGGATGGTTGCTACATGCGCCAGTCTGGATAAATTTCATGTAAATATATTGAACGGTTCAATGACTATGCCAGTGGATAGGTTAGCACTCACGGCTCCGTTTCCTTACAGAGTGACGTCACATCAGATTTTACAATTTTAACCCTAAGCTAAAAACCCCCATCAACATTAAGTCCTCTGCTTAGCACGTAACAGTGGCATTGTTGCGGGGTAAGCATGAGATGGTGACAGACGAGGATAAAATCGGAACAACAAGTCATGATGAGATTTCAGGAAGATTTGGCTAACCTTTGTCAGGAGGCATGAAGAATCTGTGATCCTTGCGTTTGCGGCTTCGCACAAATTTGGCTTGGCCACAGGGTGCTGGCGAGCTTTGTTTCCCAGAGCGTTGGTGCCAACTTGGGCCATGGGGCTGATGCTGATGTCGTGGCTTCAACTGCGGAGCGGTAACGATGGAATTGCTGGCTTGGGCCACGAATCGATGGATGGCGCTAGATGGATAGGTCGCAGAACGTATGGAGATGGCGCTTGGTTTCAGTCCATGGAATGATGGAAACTGGCTTCAGTCCGTGGAACGGCGGGAACATCACTTGGAATTTTTGGCTACCAATCAGTGAAGATGGAGCCTGCGTTTTCGCAGAATGGGCAGAGATGGTTCTGCAACTTGGTCCGCAGAACGGGCGCTGGCTAGCTAGGAAAGGTAGATGGCGCTGATTTGGCTGGCTAGGGGATGATCAATGGCGATGTTGGTTAAGGCGTGGACTATTGGCGCGGGTTTGGAATGGTGGGAATTGGCTCTTGGCTAGCTTGGAATGGCGGATAGGCGCGGCTAGCTTGGAGTGGCGGATGCGCGGCTAGCTTGGAATGGAGGATAGCACGGCTAGATTGGAGTGGCGGATGGGCGCGGATGGCTTTGGTCGTGGGGCATTGACTCCGCGATCCCAGCTGCCTTCTTCTGTGCATGGCCTTAAAAGGAAACCTTCTTCCACTCAAACTCCAAAAATAATATGTATATAAAAGCATCGCCAATCTTTTATCTTTTGTAATATTGCCTTCGTTTCCACATCTCCGCGTTAGCATCAAGCGTACTCCAGGTATGTGTTCCAACGCTTCTCCTCCTCTTTTTTTTTTGTTCTCCTGCTGATGTAAACCCTAGCCATAGGCATGACTTCCACAAAATATTTTGATATGAATAACTCCTCTTCGCCAGCAGTATTGTATTAGGGTTAGATATAACGTGAATAGCAACGGAACCAATTAAAACGCTAGGTAGTTGTTTGAGCGCGGACAACTAATATTCGCTCCTTCCATGTTGGTGTAAACCTTAGCCATAGGAGCGACTTCCGTGAACTTGTAAAAATACTTCAATATGAATGATTCCTCTTTGCTAGTAGTATTGTAGTAGTGTCGGCCACAACAACGAAACCAATTATTGCATTAAGTAAGCATGCATGGGAGGACGACTTTATTTGCTCTTTTCTCCATCGAAACCTAGATGTAGGGTTTCCTTTTGTCTATGAGCACGATTCCCGTGGCCAAGCGTAACTTGGACGAGGGTATACTTTCCCGCGGCTTCACATGTTTCCCGCGACAATGTCTAGTTTCGATCAAGAGCATATCTCTCGCGACATCACATCACATGTGTTCTGTTGAGCAGGCATCAGTCCCCATTCCTTTTAGGCGTGAGTGCCATTATACGTGGCCAAAGGAGAATTTTCCATAGAAAATTTGTTGTTGGCCCTTGATTATTGTACCCAGACCCTGACAAAAATCTCCATGTATATTTTTCTTCAAAGTAGTAACTTTTGTTTTGTTTTGCCGTAGTTACCTCGAAAGTGGAGACAGTATAAGGAATTTTGCTAAGATGACACTTGAAAGTAGTTCTACCGTCGCGTCGAGAAGTGCTAACAACTCCAAGCCGAACATAGATGACGAGTTTTTTACGAAGTCTGCTACGGTTACGAGGATCCATCCCAAATTCGTGCCAACTCTTCTGACTGATTCAAAAAATGACGGAGAAGTCCAATCAGTCTGTCCAGGGCGTATAAAGAGGTTTTGTCTTCAGAAGAAAGAGTACTCAGCTTCTCCAATTGACTTCAAAATCTGTCATAGTCCATTGCGCTCTTATGATAAGTGGATGAAATTTATGATGCGCGGCGACCACGTAAATGCCAATTTAATTGAGGCGCAAATCATGCATGTTGTCATGGCGTCTGCGGCACTTAAATCAGAAAAGATATTGCAGGCTTGATTTCTTTCATCTCTAGATGGTGCCCGGAAACTCATACGGCTATATGTAGATGGGGT
Source organism: Papaver somniferum (assembly GCF_003573695.1). Lineage (NCBI taxonomy): Eukaryota > Viridiplantae > Streptophyta > Magnoliopsida > Ranunculales > Papaveraceae > Papaver > Papaver somniferum. The sequence continues at coordinate 72,865,935 of NC_039367.1, forward strand.
GAGATGACTATTTCTTTGGAAAGCGTAGCCGTTGTGTTGAGTCTTCTAATAATTGGGAAACTTGATGTTGTCTTGTCTAAGGAAGAAGAAGAAATACATGCCACTTTGGTCACAAAATCAGCGGGATATGTTCGAAAGAATTATGAGAAAAAGTGCTTCTATAACTGGTGGGTGTCTGATAGGAGGCAGCTTGATGACGTCATCTTGGATCCATGATTCCAAGAGTTCAATTACTTCTTCTATTGGGAACGGGAAATCTAAGGTGTTTCCCCCGGCTTCTTGATGATGTGCAGAAGCCTTAACCGCGGTCTTTTGTGGTAGAGCCGCCTGATGCGTTGCCATTGCATGTTTGGGTTGTTGTTCTATCGCTGGAGCCTTCCTTTTTCCTCTTTCACTTACCACGCTTACAAAGGGGCCAGTGTTATACTGCTTGTTGATGAGGCATCTATTTCCTCGAGTTTTGCGTGCGTCTTCAACCTTGAATGGCCTGGCTCTTTCCAACAATATTGGTGCTGTTGTGGCCGACCGTTTAGCAGCCTCATGAAGTTCAGAGAATGTCTGGAATCGCAGATTCTCCAGTAAGGCACGGTAGATGGGGACCATGCCATTGATGCAAGAATACACTAATTTTTGTTCGGTCACATTTGGGTCGTGACAATCCAGCGCTTGAATTCTGAATTTTTTGACATAATCATTTGGATGTTGACTGTTTCGTTGAAACATCCTTCCTAGGTCCGAGAAGGTAATTTGTCCAGACACAAAGAAGTACTTCTTGTAGAAAGATGTAACCATGTCACTCCAGTTAGATATGTTGTTTGGTGCAATGTTGTTGTGCCATGTGTATGCTCTTCCGGTAAGTGACTTCGAGAACTCCTTCAAACAGAGAACATGATTGTATTCGTGCTCGTCCAAGGATTCCAAAATCGAGAAACATGCTCACGCGCATTACCAGTGTCGTCATACATGGAGAATTGAGGAGAAGAGTATCCTCTCGGAAGAGGAATTTTTCGTACTTCAGGAGGATACAGGGGTTGATGCTGATGTATATCCACAGAATCGCTTTTTTCTCGGTTTCGAAGAAGTCGTTCTAAATCTTCTCGTGTGACAAAATTGGATGATTGATTCCTCTCTGCTGGAGCTCCTGAACGAGTCTATTCATCAACAAAGGTGCGCCTGCTGACTTATCAACGCCGGGAGTATTAAAGGCATTCCTCATTGGCTCTGGTTGGCGTGATGCTTTTGGTAGCCGCTCCGTTAGTGTCTTGAGGAAAATAAGCACCTCTTTCTGAGTCGAAGCCATGTCCGTCTGAGCTCTAGCGAAAACTTCATGTCTTTCCATCAAATCAGCAATGGTAATATGGGATCGGCTTCCTCTGGCTCCCCCAGTTTCTCGTCCTGATGGCTGAGTAGCAGCGACCCTGGTGACGATTGGAGGTATCACACTTGAAGGAACGTTGGGGGTGGCGGCAGCGGCTCTGGCTCTGGTGACCGAAGGTGAAACACCTGAAGAAACATTTTCCGCGCTGCTGGTGTTGACAGGTGGCATGTTAATGATACTGGAAGGAGCGTTAATATCGAAACTAGTTTCAGTGCTAGTATTTTCAGGGTTTGTTGCTGATCCGGACCTGAGTTCTACCATCTTGAGATTGGGATTGAAAAATGAAATTAGAAATTGGAAATTGATATTGCAACCGAGAGATTAATCTCCCACTATGGTCGCCAATTGTTTATGGGTGAAAACCGTTTCTGCTGATTTTGGTAATTTCGGGTGTGTGGATGAGAAACGAATATAAACCCTAAACAATGCACTGCACGGGAGTACTTTTGATTCGAGAGATCAATCTGTACAATCCTGGCCTAAACCAAGAAATGGTCGTTCCAGGCTTGCTTCAGTCATAAAGTGAAGGAGAAGGGTTGGTCTTAGGGAGGGAAGCGAAGAAAGTGTTGAGACCAGAATAGTTTATTCTGAAGGTGTGGTTGTTTTATGACTTGTATCAGAAAGTGGAACTGGAACGAAAGGTATCAGTTCTTTGGTGATTTCTGGATATTGTGATGTTGCCGACCAAAACCTGTTGTTTTGTGGTAAATAGGTGAAACCTATTTATACAAGTCATATTGAAACGTACCATGGTCTCGTAGGAAATGGAAACAATTGAGTGGTAGAAGAATAGAGTAACGTGTAACCGTCAGGCATTATGCTTCCATGATGAAGGAAGTGAATTAGTTTGTACCGTTACTTTCATCACCACTAATTGTCCCACTTCATGACACTTTCTTATAACGGGCGTATTGCACACCGCACGCTGTAAACCGCCAGACCAATACCCTGATGAGTATCCCCCAGTTTGTGACATGTTTGATGTCTCGAGTATTTTCGTGGAAAACGTGTAGCAGGTTGTTATGTGTGGCAAGTCAAAGTCAAGAGATTTTCCATAAGAAAATAGCATGTGATGCAATTAGGCTTGCCTTGGCCGGCCGCCTAAAATTTTTCCATAAGTTCGTCAGTTTAGTGGCGAACTTGAATGTCTGAGATTGCATCTCATGAAGAAGGGTAGTCGTCGATTATGGATACCTTCTGTTGGCGCCTGGTAATGTCACAGTGGCGTTTTTGGTGTATTGCAGCATGACCGGCATATCTCGTGCATGCAAGTGGCACGGTGGTGTAAGTAGCACATGGCGTAGCCATGGCCATTAGTTGGTTGCCTGGAACTTGCCGCAAGTCCGTCAGTTCGGTTGCGAACTTAGGAAGGGTAGCCGTTGATTATGGCCACATCTTGTTGTATAGCAAAGTGGCGCCATTAGCATAGTGGCGCCTGACGTATCCGTGGCATAGCGGCATGCCAGTGGCGTAGCCGTGGCAGTTTTTTTGGCATATTGGTGTTAGACCCAAATATGGCTCTGGCAACATTGGCCCTGTTGCCACATCAATCCCAATGCTCTGGGAAACATTATTTGGCTTGGTTGGTGTAGCAATTTTGCCCAAATTAGAGTTTGGCATGTCGAAACCCTAATTAGTGCGCATGGCATGGTTGCGGCATGGCCGTGGCATAGTGGTATGGCCAAAGCTAGGATTTGGCGCCATGGCCAAAGTTAGGGCTTGGCAGCATGGCTCAGGATAAAGTGGCTCGTGGCATGTTACTGCGGCAGAACGACATGTTGGCATGTTGCTGCGGCAGAACGACATGTTGGCATGTTACTGTGGCAGAGTGGTATGTTGGCATGCCGATTATAATATGTTATTGTGGAAGGCGCGTTTGGCTTGCCAGTTAGTATGGTGGCGCGACAAGGTGCGTTTGGCCTTTTATGTATGGTGGTGAATTTAGAGCGATTTGATTGGCCAAGAAGAGGGGCCGGCCAAACACGAGCGGCCACACTTCTGATGTGAGTGTGGCAAGTTTAGAGCGATCTGATTGGTCGAAAAAGAGGGGGCCGACCAAGCATGGGCGTGGCTACACTTTTAGTGTGAGTGTGGCGGCTTTAAAGCGACCTGATTGGTCGAGGGGAATGGGTCCGGCAAGTATGAGCCCAGACACAACTTATGTGCGTGTGACGAGTTTGGGGCGACCTGATTGGTCGAGGGAAATAGGGCCGGTTGGGAATGGGGCGTGGCCAATGGCAAATGGCGTCGGTTTGGCCTAAGGCATAGCCATGCCTCCCTTCGCTGTTGTTCCTATTATGCGACTCCTTGTTTTATGATTTTGGGTAGGATTTTTCACCTACTAATCCATGGCGGATTAATCACCTAGTTTGCCTAGGCTTAATTTTGACAAGCAAAGTCTAATATACTGCGCAAGGCGCAAAACCCTAACTTTTGCAAATCAGTCAGGATAATTGATTGAATTCTACGTGATGGCGCATAGCTCTTTTTTTAAGTTCATTGCCAGAGAGCAGCATGATTTCTGATTGAATACTTTATGCAAAGACCTTATCCTTGATATTTGGAAATTCGTGCTACTCTGCTGCGAGTGAACACAAATTGTCATGCCATATCAACATTAAGGGTTCAGCCGGGGAACATAGCATAGAAAGCATTCAAAGAAACTTGTATTAAGTGAATATAGGCAAGACGCCGAAATTTACAGAACATTTGGGATGATTGCTACATGCGCCAGTCTGGATAAATTTCATGTAAATATATTGAACGGTTCAATGACTATGCCAGTGGAGAGGTTAGCACTCACGGCTCTGTTTCCTTACAGAGTGACGTCACATCATATGCAAGGTTTTACAATTTTAACCCTAAGCTAAAAACCACCGTCAACACCCCCAAATCAAAAATAAGACCACCAACAACAGTAATACTGCTCGATTTCCAGAGAAAAAACTTTCGAAAAGGGCGTGCTAGGAACTGTGTATATCTAATGCTAACAATCTGCCACATCGTGGCTTGTCACAGCCAATTGAACCCTAACTAAATTACAACAGTGGCATGGGTCCAATGAATGGAAGCTTAACTAAATCACAACAGTAACACGCGTGAATCCTTTTAAACATGTGGAGAGCCGAGCAAACACAGATGGGCGTGAAAAAATTTGCTCAAGTACATTAAAGCTGGCGCACGGAGCCAATTTTATCTTCTTTACTGTGCTTCTGGATTGTTGGTCTGACTTTGGGATGTCAATTATCATAGACCTAAAATATACAATAAATTTTAAATTCTTAGATCTCTTCTCATGGAAAAGAGCTCCACTTCATAGAGAGATATAAAGGGGATAGGTGTGTAATCCGAAGGAAAAGTGCAGACCTCAGAGTAACATTGTACTCAGCATCAAAACTCTATAATGTTTTTCCGTCCTTCATTTCTTCTATTGACACTCTGGCTATGATTTTTCTAAGCATGGTATGAGTCATAAAAATAAATGAAGTTGTGTGCACATATTTCATCATCAAACACGTGTATATAGGAACATACGTGGAGAGCATGCGGACAAAGTCATCAAAGCATGATGACATGTGCCCACAACCAAGATGCTCATCCCGCCGACGTTGGATCGTTGCCCGAGCAAATCTAAGGGCAGAAGTTAAAGGATGTTCCGGTAACACGATGTACTGCGGAGCACCAAATAACTCCCAAAGAGTTACTTTATCTCATCCCCAAAAGAAGCCAAGATCAACGGAGAGAAGATGTACTGACATAGACGCGACAGAGGCAGAGAACACTTGCCTGACACGAGCAGGCGCCTCAACTACCCGCATTAAACACTCTGAGAAGCATACGTGTCGATCAACCCGTGGAACGAACGAGGATGACTCTGCGTGATGAAGTTACGAACGAAGACCCCTGCGTGATGGACACAAAACACAAGAAGATAAGGTTCCAACGGCCTTCAGAGATGGGTCCCACACTCTAACCCTATAAATACCCCCTCTCCACCAAGAGTAAAGGGATCAGAAAGGGAGGGGAAGGAGAGAGAGAAAATATTGTAAGTGTAAGTTAGTCCTTTACAATAGATATACCAAATGTAAACTACAAAGTCACTCGACTATCTTTGTAACCATCAAGTACATAGTGAAACAACAACCCCGTGGATGTAGGCCTTAGTGCTGAACCACGTAAAACCCGGTCTCATTTACACTTCAGCACTTTATTTTTGTCTAACGCTTCATGAGTTTTACTTTTATGCTTCGTTTTCTTTATCTCCCCTTGCGCAAACGCCACTCGCAGTATTCTTAGATGAGGCTATGATAAACCCGAAGGTTTTGAGCCAAGGAATCAATATCATTGTATTATCAGCACGAGTTGGTACCTAGAGTTTGAATATTGTTTGTGAACATATAGATGCCTACGTGATTTACGTGTTCACAATTTGGCGCTAGAAACAGGGACTTCGTCCCGGTAAAAGATTTATCTTATACTGTGATTTCATAATTAAATTAGCGTAAGATTCCTCTGCTTCATTATCTTTAACAGTATTTATCTTTTATTAACTTTGCCATGTTCAAAAACGCACCCGTTGTCTTCGGTACTACCGACAGTATCGTCGTTTACTGGTTAAAAGATTTATTACTTAGATCCACGGATCTACATTTTTCTAGATCTCGTACGGACCTATCTTTCCGTTGGGCTTTCGTAAGTTTTCAAAGGATTTACGTGCAGTTTTAAAAGGGGTTTTCTCGCGTTTCCTCATACTTTCAATGAATCCGCACTTTTAATAAGAATTTAATCCATATACTTTTAACTCATGTTTGAATCAAATGGGCTACCCTAAGAGTTCTCTGTGGCCCTCGGGAAGTTTCTCCCTGTCGTGGAATTAGGAATTTTCGCAAACTAACCCGATCCGCACGGACATTTCTGTTTCCCGCTGTTTGAAATTCCCTTGTGCAGAAAGATGCAAGAAGTAGGAAAATCCAGAGCCACGTCGAAGGAAGCACCGAGGACAACCCCGGTCATCACCCGGAGCAAGCAGAAAGGAGACAAAGCCAAAATGACCAGTCAGAAACAGGACACTGCGGAAATCACTTCGCCTATGAATGCTAATTCCATTGCAGCCGCGTCCCTCAGAGAAGCGGCGACAAAATATAATACGACAGCGGCAGTCCCGAAGACTACGGAAGCCGTGAAAAATCTTGCTACGAATCAATTTCACCAATCAAAAGAAAGGGTGGATGAATCCAGAACGTACCAACCCGCGCACCCGCCAACCTTCGGAATGCCATCAACCAATGAGCTGAATCAAACTGTGCAGGTGGCTCTAACACCGCAGATGGGCACTCCGCCCGATCTGGGAATGCCAACAATCGAAGCTGAACCTCCCCCGCCTTTAGTACAAACCATAGAAGAAGGCGGCACGGTGGCCGTAATAGCACGAGCTGGGACTCCCAATCAAGGGTCGAACCAATCAGACCGATTGATGGCCGAACTTGAAGAATTGAAGAAAAGCCAAAAGGTTTACGCGGATGCTGTGGCTTTGTTGGCCAGAGAAAACCAGGATTTAAAAGACCGGATTGCCTTAAGTACAAAGACGAGCCAACAACTCGATGAAGCAAATTCAAAGGCACCCGAACCAAACCGAGACCGAAGAGTCATCGTAGCGGCCAATGGAAACGCGGCCAGAGGAAGTAGCGCATCCGACCCAAATTATAACGATGGAGAGTCAAGCTATCATGAGCAGAGGAATGTAGGGCACCACCGCGCGATGGAAGAGCTGCGTGATGAAATGATGGCAGAGATCAGGCAATTAAAAAGTAGACAAGGCGGAGGAAGGTTGGAAGAAGTCATGAGAGAGGCTAACTCCACACCCTTAACTCATCGCCTGGCCAACACACCTATTCCACTCAAATGCCCTGTCCCGACATTCGAATGCTATGACGGATCCAGCGATCCCACTGCACACATTCGGTATTATAACCGTGTACTGACTAGATGGAGCCAGAATGACGCAGTACTTTGTAGATACTTCCCATCGAGTCTGAAGGGATCGGCATTGTCTTGGTTTGATAATCTGCCTCCAAACTCCATCCACTCTTACGACCAACTCGCAGAAAAGTTCTTAAGAACTTACATGTACAACAAGGCTGTTAATACTGGAATGGATAAGCTTTTTTCACTGGCAATCGGATATAAGGAAACCACGAGGGAATACACCAACAGATGGCACAAGGTCTGCCAAGCCATAGGAAGTGTGGACCCGGTGGTAAGTATCAACTGCTACAAGTGGGGATTAGACCGAATGAGTCCACTCTTTGTGGAGAATCATGGAAGCGTGCCCAAGACAGAGGGGGATCTTCGAATAATTATTGAAAAACACGCTCGTCTTGAAGAAATCCAGCGTGAAAACCCGAGGGCGTACCCACAGAGAACTCACCGTACGAATTACGCAGAACAAACCACTGGAACCAAAAGGAATTGCTCGGTGGAACGACCCCACGAAGATAGGAAAGAACGAAGGGACGAAAGGCGCAAAGACGATCGGAAGTTCGAAGATCAAGTTTACACAAAGCTCAATGCTAGCTATGCTCGGATCCTGCGAGAGGTCAAAGGAAGGGAAAATCTGGAATGGCCATGGTCTAAGGGAAAACAACCCCCAAGAACCGATAAATCCAAAGATTACTGTGAATACCACTGTTTCAACGGGCACCAGACCGAAAAGTGTAAAAACCTCAAAATAATGATCCAGAAATTAATTGATGCGGGCGAGCTCAAACATTACATACGAAAGGATGTCGCAGAGGATAGATCTAAACGAACCAAGCCAGTCCAACTTCCAGAAGGGAACCGCACAATCAACACCATCTCATGTTCTGAAACCGCAGGGCCCTCACTTACAGCACAGATAGGAAAGAGGTTACGGAAGCAGTTCGAGGACCGATGCGAATTGTATAAGATCGATGGGATATAGGTGGACGAACATGAAGAGTGGATGGACTCACCTATTATCTTCGATGCTGAAGATATCGACGAAGATATGGAAGACCATAACGACCCCTTGGTCCTCACACTACCCGTGGCTGGATGTAACCTTAAAAAGATCCTCATAGACGGGGGGATCTCAGTGAATGTTCTATTCTACGATGCATTCAAACGAATGAAGCTCCAGGAAGAACATCTAATGACCTCTTATTACACCATCTACGGATTTAATGGAGCATCCACGAAGCCCTTGGGAGACATCGTGTTGCAGGTTGACGCTGGACCCATGAAAGTAGAAACACGGTTCAGCGTAGTAGACGCCCCGTCCCCCTACAATGCCATCATTGGACAAAAATGGTTACATAAACTCAAGCGGGTGGAGGCAACGTACTACCAATATCTCAGATTCCCTACACCTGAGGGAGTAATGGAAATCAAGGGAGATCGGGTCTCTGCAAGAGAGTTCCAAGCCACCCAGGATCGCATCAACAACGAACAAGAAAAGCAACACAAAACCCGAAGACTTAAAAATAAAGAAGCTGCGAAAGAGAAGGCCATAGACCAGTTCCTCAAGGAAACTACAGGAAGGGATTTGACCAAAGATGATAATGTCCGGAACACAGAGACAAGTACTTCAGCAGCCAACGCTGGACAAAAACATACCAAGTAGCAATTAAAGAACGCCCCAGTCCTCGGGGATCCGAAGCCGGTTTTCACGCCAGTAGAGCCCGTAAAAGAAATCAACATAGGAACGGAGGAAAACCCGAAGATGATCAAAGTAGGGACCATAATGGACGAAAAGAGAGAAGATTCCCTGACCAAGTTACTTAAAGAATACGCAGATGTATTCGCCTGGAAATTAGGAGATATGCCTGGGATTGACCCAAAAATAATCCAACATGAGCTGCGCATCAAACCAGGCACGCCACCTTTCAGACAGAAAATAAGAAAAGTCGCGCCGGAATATCATAAGGCAGTGGAAAAAGAACTTCGAAAACTACTAGACGCAGGTTTCATCAAGGAGGTCAAGTACCCTACGTGGATCTCCAATATGGTCGTCGTTCCTAAGAAAAATGGGGGGGTTAGGATATGCATCGATTTCACTAACCTCAACAAAGCATGTCCAAAGGATAACTATCCATTGCCAAGCATAGACCAGCTAGTAGAAGCAGTAGAAGGATATGAAGAACTGTCATTCATGGATGGACATTCTAGCTACAACCAAGTGGCCCTGGCAGAAGAGGATCAACCACACACAGCGTTCTACACACCACATGGTCTTTATTGCTACACTAGAATGCCTTTCGGACTTCGAAACGCAGGGGAAACATACCAAAGAATGGTGGATGTTATTTTCAGGCCATGGATTGGAAGCACCTTAGAAGTCTACGTTGACGATATGCTCGTCAAAAGCAAGCTGCGCAAAGATCACCACAAGGATCTGAGAGACATCTTCGAAGCAATGAGGAAACACCGCATGAAAGTAAATCCAGAGAAATGTACTTTCGGTGTCACCTCAGGGAAATTCCTCAGGTATTTGGTAACAAAAAGGGGCATCGAGGTAGACCCAGCGAAGATTCAGGCCATAGTAGAAATGCCATCCCCAAAGAATTTAAAAGAAGTTCAGAAGCTCAATGGGTCCATAGCAGCCCTGGGCAGATTTATTGCCCGATATTCGGACAAATGCAGACATTTCTTCAATATTCTCAAAAAAGGGAGCAAGTTTGAATGGACCGCAGAATGCGAAGAAGCCTTCCAAAAAATCAAAGAACACCTAGCTTCGATTTCGATCCTGCAGAAGCCGGATCCTGATGAGGTTTTGGCATTATACATAGCAGCAACCGAAGACGCAGTCAGCGCAGTGTTGGTCAAAACCAATACGAAGATAGAACAACCTATCTATTACGTCAGTAAGACCCTCAATTCTGCGGAAAGAAACTACACAAAGATCGAACAGCTTATCCTAGCATTGGTATGGTCTACTCAAAAGCTGAGAATCTACTTCCTAACTCACTTCGTCCGGGTCCCATGCAAAGCACCACTGGAAGCAGTCCTCAAAAGCGCGGGAAAAGTGGGCAGAATAGCCAAGTGGAACACCCACCTGGACCAATTCAACATCATTCATGAAATTCAACATTCTCGAAAATCCCAAGTTTTGGCGGATTTCTTAGCAGACCTTCCCCTGGACAACGACGATGAGATTAAGGGAATACCAGAAGCCGAGGAAGAAAGCAAGGATCCAATGGATATCATCGAACCCTCGAGTCAAAGACAATGGGAAGTCTTCGTCGACGGTTCCAAAAATAAGGAAGGAGCAGGAATAGGCATTGTCATCACCACCCCAATCGGAGAAAGGATTGTACAGGCACTAAGGCTAGAATTCAAAGAGCATACCAACAACATCGTCGAATACGAGGCAGTCGTACATGCCCTCCGAATAATAATAGAGATGGGAGTAGCCGACGTAAGACTAACAAGTGATTCACAGCTTGTCATACGGCAAATAGGGATCGAGTACAACGTGTACGATGACACCCTCTCAGCTTACATGGCCTTGGTCCAAACATTGGCGTCACAAATTCCGAACATCAAGTTCCGGCACTTATGCAGAAGGGATCTCAGGCACGCAGATGCCCTGGCATATATATCATCCATGCTGAAGGACGAAATCATCGAAGCTATTAAAATAACAAGGGTATACGAGCCTTCGATTACACCTCAATTCTCCTTCGCTACCAATCAAGATACAGTGGAAGAAAATACCGAAGACCAGGTAGGAGAGGACATCCATAACGATTTCGACGAAGAAGATATCCTGTCAAGAGAAAATCAAGACGAAGATTTCAGCAACGAAGATGATTGGAGAACCGTGATCCATGCGTTTCTCGAAAAGGGAAGTTTACCCGCGGACCATAAACAGGCTAGGAAAATACTCTCCAAAGCAGGAAGATATGATTTTCGGGATGGGGTCATGTACAAGAAATCCTTCCTCGGACCGTTACTACGTTGCTTATCTTGAAAAGAGGGGCACCGAATTCTAAATGACATCCATTATGGAGACGCAGGGAATCATAGCGGTATGAGATCACTAGCCGACAAAGCCAAAACGCAAGGATATTACTGGCCCACGATGATACAGGATGCCGCAAGAATGTCCCGACGATGCGAAGAATGTCAGCGTTTCGCCAAAAAGATACACGCGCCAGCAACAATGTTAAATTCTGTAGATAGCCCATGGCCATTCGCAAAATGGGGCATAGATATCGTCGGGCCTTTCATCGAAGGATCAGGGAAAAGACGATTTTTGATAGTATCCACGGACTACTTCAGTAAATGGGTGGAAGCTAAAGCCTTAGCTAGGATCAGAGACGTGGATGTGTTTACTTTCATATTCCAGAACATCATCTGCAGGTTCGGCATACCAGCAGAAATCGTATCCGATAATGGTAAGCAATTACAAGGGAAAAACATAGACATGCTCTTCGATGATTTCAAAATAAGGAAGAACAAATCCACCCCTATATACCCTCAAAGCAACGGACAAGCGGAATCCACCAACAAGACCCTCGCCCTTATCCTCAAAAAACAATTAGACGAACATAAGGAGCGGTGGTGTGAACAGTTACACAATGTGTTATGGGCATACAGGACAACGCGAAGATCTGCCACTGGGGAATCCCCATTTCTTCTCACTTATGGAGCTGAAGCAGTCATCCCTACAGAGATACTCATGCCAACCCCAAAGACCGAAGCGTGGGAGAAAAATCTCACAACAGACATGATGTTATAGAGATTGGACGACCTAGAAGAAAGAAGGGAAGCAGCATTGCAGAAGATGGAAAATTACCAACGAAGACTTGCAAGGGAGTACAACAAAAAGGTAAAGCTTCGGAATTTTGTAGAGGGGCAGTATGTGTTGAGAACAATCCCACAGTATCAACGAGAGAAGAGATGGGGAAATTTAGCACCTACGTGGGGAGGACCTTTTATAATACACGATATTACGGGAAGCGTTTCCTACTACCTTTGTAATCTGAAAGGAGAAGTCCTCCGACATCCTTGGAATGCTAAGTGGCTCAAACCATACTTCCCATAGGGGCAACGCAGCCTTGCAACTGCGTGAAGGGTACCAGAAGAAGAAGGGAGCGTGACCACTCTACATAATTCTATCTCTGGACGAGGAATTGCAGGCCTCAACCTATCAATCAAACAAGCTTTCTATATATCAATTAAACCTATCGACAATATTGGGGAAAGTAGTTAATCTACAATCTCTCAGGGCTCCCCCGTCAGTGTCCATAAGTGTAAGACCAGGGGGAAGGCACCCAGCATAAAGAGATACCCAACCAATCTTAAGGCAACGGGTCGACGGAATGGGTGTATGTAAATTTTTTAACCCCATATCCTAGAACGTTGCCTCGGCCCCCACCGTCTGGGAATCCTCTGGCCAAGGGTTCGCCAGCGGGGTGACAGGTCTCAAGCCGATCATGAAGGTACCTCCCTTCGGGATCGCACCCAAACACTTCAAATCCTCTTATATTTTTAGAGTCTTTCATCACAATGACTAAAATAAAACAACAAACTGATATTGCAGGTATATCAAAAAAATGATCCATTTCATAAAGGTTGGTTACAAAAAGCGACAAGTCCATGGATTGTAAATATACACATCCAAAATTTACAAGGAATACACAGCAAAAATATTCTCTTTTCACCAAAAATTTACAAGGAATCTCAACGGAAGGATAACGATGCTGCGGTCTCTACTTAGAAGAGGCCACCACATCAGCAGGATTGTTCTGAAGAGTTGAAGGGACGCTCCCACTAGACGAGGGTCCCGAAGAGCCAGGCAGGGAAGCAGGCACTGGACGACGTGGATAGCTTTTCACAAGGCCATGCTCGGTCTTAAGGCCAAGCTCAATCTTCTCCAGCATCTTGTTTGTCTCCTCAGCCAATTGACACCGAGCCTTGTGCTTAATAACTATCGTCCGCTGTTGGGCTTGGGATAACAATGAAGACAGACGATTCACTTCTTTAGAAGCTGCACCAACGGCCTCTTCGCGGGACGCCGCCAAACTCTTAAAATGATTAGTCTGTTCTTCCTGCTGCGTTAAGGAAGATTGAGCCTTTGTAAGCTTTTCATTTGCAACACGGAGTTGTCCCTCGAGCTCTGAAAAAGACAACACAAGGGAGTTAGCACAGTAAAGACACAATCATACTCGATGAAATAGAGTTATACCTTCGACACAAGCCGAAGCCTCTTCATACTCATTAACAACCGCATCTCGCGCTTCATCAAGATGGTCATATTCCGCGGATAATTTCTTATAATCTAGTTGAAGGTTGGTGAGAGTAAATTGACTGGCATCTAATTCTACCTGCTTCATAGAATCCATGTGACGAAGGTGGTCGACCTCTTTGTTTATCTCTGATACCCCCTTGCTCAATCTGTACATACACACTTCAAGATTTCTATCAGACTCAGCCTGACGAGCTACTTCGGCGCGGGACGCGGCAAGGGCCTTTCTTAGAGCATCGGCTTCGGCACGGGCATTGTCCCTTTCTCTGGCAAGACACAACACACTATCCTTAACTCCTGGAAAAGGGAGGGATAGAGCCTTTTGTAATTCCTCTTCTAGAAGTTGTATCCTAGACTCCAACAAGGAAGTACGCTCATGGGATTCCCGCAAATTCTCACGTGTCCACAACAGTGTACCGTTGAATAAAGCACGGTCATGGTTATACATATTCTCCATATCAACTATCTGAACATGCCTTGCGCGCCATACCTCAGCCCGAGCGTCCCACTTTTTGGCTTCGCTTTTAATTTTCTCAACAAGCTCTTTGATACGAGATTTCTGCCGTGCCCTTTCATTGCGGAGCCATATCAGCTCGGGGATGCCACCTACTGAAGATAGCGTGGGGAGACTCAGACAGAATACCCTAAGTAATGAAGGAATTATGACACATTGCGAGGGAAAAAGAGGAAAAAGAGCCAAACCTGTGAAGGCTGAAACTTGGCCGCGAGTTTGTTCTAACTCGGCGCGAACGACTACAAGCTATGAACGAAGACCATCCTCCGCTTCACCCAGATTTTCTTTCTCTTTGAGGTTTTTCTTCAGCTCTTCAATTTCCACCTCAGCCGCAGATAATTCCTTTTCTCTGTGACGAAGCTTAGCCTCGAGATTCAGAGATTTCGCTTTGAAGAACTGATACAACACGTGGTTACAATGCTCACTCCTCATCATCTACACATCAAGACGACAAACATTATTTTACCAAAGAATTCGATCGTCACGAAGAAATATGTACGAAAATTTACCTCCAAGACACGCTGCTGAGGAAAGCCATATTGATACCCGTCAGCTATGGCCATCATATCCGCAACGGAAGAAGGAGGCTCAGACATAAGGGTAGCTTCGGGAACACTCAAATTTCTTCCCCAGGCCTCAGATACCCGCGCCTTGGAAGACATTTCCATCATACGACGGGTATACGCATCAGAATCCTTTTCACCAGTAATAACCGGGGCGGGATGAGGGACAAATAGCAGATCATTTTTCTTGAGCCAATCCATTATGGCGTCCTTACCCTCAGATGTCGGCGAATGAGGAAGATCCGCGGAAGGCGAATCAATCACCGACTTCCCCTTTTCTGATACGGCCCCTTCAGCACAAATATCGGCACCAACATGCGCACCATGCTCCTCCGCGCCACCATCCTGAACAGCAGCGTCTTTGTTATCAGCAACCCAGAGCACATCCCAATCGTCATTGGGGGAAAGTAGAGAGAAGTCCTCAGGAAAATCGAGGGCATCGTCGAAGAACTCCCATGTGGAATACATCCGGTCAAAAGAAAACTCTTGAGAAAGGGTGGGGAGAGTATCCGCGGCATCACCAGCAGGGACAGAAATATCACCATTAACACCGTCATCAGCTACCACGGCGTTGTTTCTCCCTTCATCACCATCATGACCCGCATGGACCTCTTCTTCGACATTAAGAGGGGAAGTATCAGTACGTTCCTACCCATCTGTAATCTCCTCATCCTCAGCAAACTCTTCGTTCACCGGACTGGTAACTTCTTCATGAGCCTCAGCCTCACCCATCACAATGGTAGAAGACTGCTTCGACTTAATCTTTTTCTTCTTCGACACCTGAACCAACACCACAAAAAGATTTATTTTTCCCCGAACAGTTGAATTTCTAAAGAAGGAAAAGCGCAGCTAGAAACCGCATACCTGGGAAGTCGAGGCACTCCTCGGTGGAAGTATAGCACCAGAACCTTCCTCCTCGTCTCCCTCAACGACGTCAAGGGCATAAGGAAAATTCATACCTGAGAAGTTTAAACGCCAGGGACAGAAATCTCCATAATGAGCAGGAGGAGATTCACGTGGCCTGCTACTCTCAGTAGGACGCCAACCGCGTGGACCGGGAATCCAACCGTACGCCCAAGGACCAACAACTTCGATAACGGTAGCGTGCCACTCGTAGTCATGGTCGCGCTTGATCCTCTCGCGTGCCGGAAAAAGTTTCCGCTGACTAGACCCTTCCGTGCCGGGAACATACTTCAGCTTGGCATCGCTGACCTCATTTAATAGACGAATTTCGCCCCGAGGAGCAACAAGATTCCGAAGGCTAACACTCCACGACTTACGGTTCCTACTATTGACGTAATCACCGAAGGAGTTATTGAAATTCTCAGGAGTATACCATTCCTTCTCCGTGGGATTGGGAACGTAACAAGTCATTGTCGTCTCTCCCTTACTCCGCAGATAGCACTCCCTCAGTGCACGGAGATAATTCCCCGATAGTTGCGATACAGAACGGCTGTGAGTATTGGTGGAAGAGCCTTCACGACTAGCAAGCACATCATAGTAGAAGGAATCACCTGACTTGTATAACAGCAGCATAAGACCAGCTTCGAACGCTCCAACCGTAGTCAATAAATGAAATTCATCGAACTCATACCTTGAGATAAGCTCATAAGTAATATCATCCTCAGGGGCATAGAAACGAACCTCGAAGGCTTGAAGATCATGCTTTTCCTTGAATATTTCGAGATCAATATGCTTGAACGTTACTTTTTTCTTGCTGACCGAAACGCTGCGTATCAATGGGGCAGCCTCATCCTCCTCGGATGAACCAATGAAAGCCTCGGAAGCCTTTCTCTTCAAAGAAGGATTTTTTGAAGACTCAGCCCTCGGAACACTACCTTTGGTATTCTTCCCTTTAAAAGAACTTATAGGAGGGGGCGGCAGATGACGCTCGGGCTCTACAGAACGTAGAGGAGGAACATCAAAAGCGACAGCACGGGTCGGTGGCTGCGTACTCCTAATATCATCACGAGTACGAGACACCGCGCGATCGACAACTCTTCGAGACCCAGAAGGATTTGTCGAAGGAACCTCTTCCCTAGAAGATGAGGCCTTCGCCCCAGAAGAAACTCGATTTCTACGAACATCATCTTGAGACTCTCTACGCGGAGGAGATCTCGATAGACCAGAACCAGGAGTCTGATAAGGAAGCCGCGGACGGTCAGACATGGCTGCGAAAAGATTAATCATAAACAAGTCAAAAACAAACACAAGGACATCATAGGATCAAAAAATCCACATAAATAGCAATCCACACACGATAACGCAGAAACCCTAAAATTTGCATACATGCTCGAAACTCCCTAAATCACTACCTGATTAAAGATTTTTCGGTGGTTGTAGTAATAAAGGTTCGAACTCTAAGATTTGTGAAGGTGAAGGATTTTTAGATTTATAAAAATTATATACAAATATAGACAAATTGGTAGAGAGGTACTGGGACTAAAGATTCGGCCATTTTTCATTTTCAAGTGGTTCAGAAATTAATTCTAGGCAATTATAATTTAAAACAAAATGAAGATTAACTCTATTCTTTGCCAAAGTAGATTTTATAAAATATTACTTGTATTTCTTAAGCATGGCATATCAAAAATCCCTAGGACTAAGCATAAACCATCAAATGAAATCACAAATAATTAATTAAAATCTTAATTCAATTAAAATTGGTGCAAAAAGTAAATATAGAATTAAATAAAATTACCCCAAGTATGAAGTTTGGCCTCCTCCGTCGTCCCAGTGTTGGGGTTTATCTCATCATAGTAAAAATGCTCTCAAAATATTTCATTGATGCTCAAAAGTGTTTTACAATGAAGAGAAATACAAGAAATTGATGAAAAACAGAACTCTGCGACCCACAGAAGGCGTCCAGAATCAACGACAGAGCTGAGTTGCTGTTGTCGTTGAAGAACTACGACCCACAGAGGACAGTCGATGTTGCTGTTGATAAACGACTGCTTCTGCGAGTCCGTTCTTCGTGTTCTTCAGGCGTGTTAATGGCAGCAGCAGCAGCAGCAGCAGCAGGTAACTTCTCTGCAACTCCTCCTATGCCTCTCTGCTCGCCTCCAAACCTCCCCAAACTCTCGACAGCCTCTCTGTAGCACATTAGGAACATATTTATACGTAATTGAACCATTGAATCTCCTCCATTAATCCAAAAAATCTTCCCATTACTCGGCGGTGAATGAAAATATTCCCGATATTTTTTTCTTTAATTATCTGATTTGTTACGGATTGTTCCATGTTTTATCTCTTCTCACGCGTCATCCTTGAGCTGTAGGGATTGTTTCCAGCCAATAAAATCAACCCATGCACGTCTCTTCCATCCAAGAATTCCAAGAATAGAATATTTTTCTTATTTTAGAATATCTTCCCTGATTTGATTACCACCGGTTATCTAACCAATTTTGACCGAATCCAACACCCATACCAGCTCTATCTAGGCCCTAGGAACAAACCCATTTAATTTGGGCCATTGAATCTCCTTTAATCCCGTCCAAACTTCCAACCCTAAATCTGCCAGTTGATAACAATTTTTTCCCGCCAATTTTGTTTTTTTGAATTTGGGAAGAAGATGTCCTCCCCCTAACCAGAAATTGGGTGCGAATAGCAGCTGCCTTGGGGTGACCTGGGGGTGCCCCTTAGTAATTAGGTTACCCCTTATCCAAAAGCGAGAGTCCGAATAACACTTGTCCTCCGGGTGACAAAATCAACTTTTCGAGCAGAATTTTCCAAAAATGTTTATTTCCAAAAAATACCTACAAATACATAAAATAACAAAATTAGTACAAAATCGAGTGCCAACAATATATAGTATTGAGATCAAATTAGACACAAAAATGTGTCTATCAAATACCCCCAAACTTATTATTTGCTAGTCCTCGAGCAAAATTTATTCTTGAAAAGTGACCGAGTTAATCTCGGGTGGGTTTATCAGAGGTGTACCCACAAAAACCAATACTCCAGACCCCAGCTATCTATGCAGAACCTTGGAAAGCACTAAAGAACCTCCTTGGTTGGCATACAATTATTGACTTTATGAGGAAGAACCCTGATGCGAAATTCCAATTGCTGTACACGAGTTTGCACTCAAGCATACTAAAATTCATATAAGTGACAGAGCTCTACTAAGATAGTTTCACGATGGACATCATACTCGGAGTCAGACTAATCACATGAAAAGATTAAGAAGATGGAAAAAGAAAAATGTAGATGGTTGAAAAGTGAACGGTGTTTCCCATATCTGTCTGAAGGCCTCTGCCAAGGTGAACCTAACCTAAATGACTGAGATACCGGTCTGACTAATATTAACACACTGGCATATACAAGGGAACCAGTGGTCAATAACTTAAATCTAGATCAACAAACTGGCAAATACAAGGGAACCAGCAGTTGACTACACATAACAATAACCATTTTTTTTTTTTAATTTAACGGCATGAATAGATCTTTTGGATCCAAGCGCATGCTTCTTGTCAGCAGATTACACGATAGTTCCCACGGGTCCTGCATTCCACGCTTGCTTAGGCGACGGAAACAGGGAGAACACACGCATATTGCTATCCAAGTGTTAATACTTATTCCGATTGGTCTAACTGGTCCGGTCTCTTTTTTTTTTTCTTTTTTTTTTTTGAAAAGGTAACTCAGTCACTCTATTTCACCCTAGCAAAGGTAACAACTTGAATCGTGTGCCCCACCAAATCACTTGAAATAAAAGAAAACTAAAAATAGAAAGTGAAAAGGACTCGACAAGATATGGCGAAACTATCATGTTATTTCTAACACCTGAGCTCTGTGCTTTTATGAATAGACTCTATAGATGTTTCCATCTAGTCAGATTGGTTCCTCAACTCCTAAAACAAAAATGTTTCCATCCACTTAGATTGGTTAGTGCTATCCTTAATAGGCGTAAATTTCTAGGCTCTGGAGTTTATTTATTATGCAACTAAAAAGTTTCTCCCATACCCCCAAACTTAAATCTAACATTGTCCTCAATGTTCTAAAGATGAAACTAAAAGCATGAACAAGGAGAAATTGTTACCACTTGAAGCAAAAGAGATAAGGAAGGATATTACCGTGTCGCAAGAATATTGGGTTACCTCCCAAGAAGTGCTAAGTTTAAAGTCTTCAGCCAGACTTAGGAAAGGATTAGTCAACTCAAACCATAAAGTAACAGTCGAAATAACTGTGGGTCTTCAAAACGAAAAAGAGCTGACCAAAGGAAACTACAATAACCCAAGAAAGTGAACAAGAATAACATGCCCTTATCTAGTTTTTTGATTAAGAAATTTATATCTAATTGTGGTTCAGGTTCAGGTTCTATGAAAGGGTCTAAATAAAATATTTTCCTCGGATGCATTTCCTCATAGGTTGGATCCAAATTATTAGGTCCTAGAGTCTGGAAAAACTCAAATATGATCTTAGAAGCGCACAATAATAACCTAAATAACTGAGGATCCTCTAAGCCAATAAGATTTGACTTACAAATTTGACCACAATGAGAGTAGTGGTCATTCTTAAGCAAATGTGTCGATTCTAATTTCCTAAAGCATTTAGGTCTAGTCTCACAACTTAATATTCGACACATTTGGAATATAAACGTTCCCACAGTTGGAAGAAAACTATTTGGTGGGAAAACAAAGTCAATCTGGGGATCATAGCCTGGGCAAACCACATCAACCAGAGGATGGGTTTCTAACGACTGAACTTCTTCCTGGACATCATTAGGTTCGGGAAAACGAGTATGAAGGTAATTTTGTAAAATTGTCGAGGCAGAGATATCAAGTCCTAAGTGAAGGGACTTTATGAGAGTTAAAGGTAAGGCACTAGGAAGGTGATAATCACCCCCAAACTTAGAGTTTTGGGTATCTCTAGATAGACTAGCTACAATTTCCTTAATTTCTAGGTCATCAAATTCCTGGAAATGGTCAATTGATTCTTCTAAGTCAGGTTCATCCCCGCTAATCTCCACGAGTTCATCTAAGACTATTGTTTCTAAATCGTTTGACTCGAAAACAGTACTCTCAAGATAAACTGGTTCCTCTAAACCATCATCGGTTTCGTAATCATCGTCTAAAACGGGGGTATTTCTAGTCAAATCCTCGTCCTTTTGAATAGGTAAATAATTATTAAAATTATTTGGATTTGAACTAGAAATGTCATTATAATCATCATTACCATCCTCCTCCTCATCATCATCACAATATAATTTTTGATATTCACGAATTCTCAAGCTTTGTTCCCAACTACATGGTCTATGTTTATAATATTTCTCATAGATCGTTAGAGGTGATTCCTCAATAAAAGTTGGAGTATCCATATATCGCTACCCACACATATATTCACCAAGAGTCATTTCCGAAGACGTCTCTTGATAACGAGAATTTCTAGACATATATTCTCGCAACGTCATCGCAGGTGGCGTCTCCTCAAAAGGATTCATCACCGAAGAAATATAAACTACAGAGGGATTCTATACAATCACAAACAAGGCCGACTCGACTCCACCAAAGCAAACCTAAAGATCTCTAGCAAACAAAAAGCATGATGGCTCCACTTAGATTGTTTCTAGACCAGCTTCTATCTTTCGAAAGGGAATTCGTTGCAATTTGAGCAAACCCCTCTGGAATCAATCCGAGTCAAAGTAAGTTGAATTGAGGCGAGGGAAGCCCAGTGGAGCTTTGATACCCAAGGCCTCACCGCTATCACAAGGCGGCGCAGTCACGCATTCAACTCACAGAAACCATCATGAACTTTGGAGTGTGCTTAAAGAGCAACCAATATTTTTCGAACGAGTTTCCTATTAAGCTCGTTACCCTATCAGTCTCGTTCTATTCTCCGGCAGCGGCGCCATTTTGTTGTTGTTTTGAAAGTGGTAGTAAAAGTTCGTTGCTCGGACTTGTAAAGATTAAAGTTTTCTAAAATAATAAATATATACACAATAATTGTCACAATGGGCGAGAGATACTGGGACTAAAGATTCGGCCATTTTTCATTTTCAAGTGGTTCAGAATTTAATTCTAGGCGATTATAGTTCAAAACAAAACAAATATTAACTCTAGTTTATTGCCAAGATAGATTTATAAAATATTACTTGTATTTCTTAAGCATGGCATATCAAAAATCCCTAGGACTAAGCATAAACCATCAAATGAAATCACAAATAATTAATTAAAATCTTAATTCAATTAAAATTGGTGCAAAAAGTAAATATAGAATTAAATAAAATTACCCCAAGTATGAAGTTTGGCCTCCTCCGTCGTCCCAGTGTTGGGGTTTATCTCATCATAGTAAAAATGCTCTCAAAATATTTCATTGATGCTCAAAAGTGTTTTACAATGAAGAGAAATACAAGAAATTGATGAAAAACAGAACTCTGCGACCCACAGAAGGCGTCCAAAATCAACGACAGAGATGAGGTGCTGTTGTCGTTGAAGAACTACGACCCACACTGGACAGTCGATGTTGCTGTTGAAGAACGACTGCTTCTGAGAGTCCGTTCTTCGTGTTCTTCAGGCGTGTTAATGGCAGCAGCAGCAGCAGGTAACTTCTCTGCAACTCCTCCTGCGCCTCTCTGCTCGCCTCCAAACCTCCCCAAACTCTCGACAACCATTCTAGTAGACCCAAAGATCATATTTATACTCAAAGACACGCTGAAATCCCTCGCCATAACTCCAAATAATTCGTCTTTACTCGGCAGTGAATAACATTATTTTTGAATATTTTCTTACCAGATTTAGAATTTCACACGTAAACTTGGATCCTGCACGCTCTATAAGGCTTATACATGCCTCATAAGTCATCCAACTCCTCCAAAACACTTCCATGCACAACCAAAACACACACAACACCGTGTACAGGTCGTGTTCACTCCGTGTAGCTCTGTTTTGAGCTCGAGAATCAAATCGATATTTCCAGCCAATTCCGATCAAATTCGACACCCAAACTATCTTCCTTAGGCTAAATCACATCTTTCTACCAAAATTCAGCCATTGAATCGACCTACCACTACTTCATTTCTTTGATCGAAAATTCTCCTGTGTGTGAACATTTTTCCCGCCAATTTTGAGAATTTGAATTGTTGAAGAAGGTGCCCCTTATCCTGGACTGGGGTGCGAATAGCAGATGCCTTGGGGTGACCTGGGGGTGCCCCTTAGTAATTAGGTTACCCCTTATCCAAACTTGGGAGTCCGAATAACACGTGCCCTCCGGGTGCCAAAATCAACTTTTCGAGCCGAATTTTCTTAAAATATTTATTTCCAAAAAATACCTACAAATACATAAAATAACAAAATTAGTACAAAATCGAGTGCCAACAATATATAGTATTGAGATCAAATTAGACACAAAAATGTGTCTATCAAATACCCCCAAACTTATTATTTGCTAGTCCTCGAGCAAAATTTATTTTTGAAAAGTGACCGAGTTAATCTCGGGTGGGTTTATCAGAGGTGTACCCACAAAAACCAATACTCCAGATCCTATCTATCTACGCAGAACCTTGGAAAGCACTAAAGAACCTCCTTGGTTGGCATACAATTATTGATTCTAAGAGGAAGAACCCTGATGCGAAATTCCAATTGTTGTACACGAGTTTGCACTCAAGCATACTAAAATTCATATAAGTGACAGAGCTCTACTAAGATAGTTTCACGATGGACATCATACTCGGAGTCAGACTAATCACATGAAAAGATTAAGAAGATGGAAAAAGAAAAATGTAGATGGTTGAAAAGTGAACGGTGTTTCCCATATCTGTCTGAAGGCCTCTGCCAAGATGAACCTAACCTAAATGACTGAGATACCGGTCTGACTAATATTAACACACTGGCATATACAAGGGAACCAGTGGTCAATAACTTAAATTTAGATCAACAAACTGGCAAATACAAGGGAACCAGCAGTTGACTACACATAACAATAACCATTTTTTTTTTTTTTAACTTAACGGCATGAATAGATCTTTTGGATCCAAGCGCATGCTTCTTGTCAGCAGATTACACGATAGTTCCCACGGGTCCTGCATTCCACGCTTGCTTAGGCGACGGAAACAGGGAGAACACACGCATATTGCTATCCAAGTGTTAATACTTATTCCGATTGGTCTAACTGGTCCGGTCTTTTTTTTTTTTTTTTTTAAAAGGTAACTCAGTCACTCTATTTCACCCTAGCAAAGGTAACAACTTGAATCGTGTGCCCCACCAAATCACTTGAAATAAAAGAAAACTAAAAATAGAAAGTGAAAAGGACTCGACAAGATATGGCGAAACTATCATGTTATTTCTAACACCTGAGCTCTGTGCTTTTATGAATAGACTCTATAGATGTTTCCATCTAGTCAGATTGGTTCCTCAACTCCTAAAACAAAAATGTTTCCATCCACTTAGATTGGTTAGTGCTATCCTTAATAGGCGTAAATTTCTAGGCTCTGGAGTTTATTTATTGCAACTAAAAAGTTTCTCCCATACCCCCAAACTTAAATCTAACATTGTCCTCAATGTTCTAAAGATGAAACTAAAAGCATGAACAAGGAGAAACTGTTACCACTTGAAGCAAAAGAGATAAGGAAGGATATTACCGTGTCGCAAGAATATTGGGTTAACTCCCAAGAAGTGCTAAGTTTAAAGTCTTCAGCCAGACTTAGGAAAGGATTAGTCAACTCGAACCATAAAGTAACAGTCGAAATAACTGTGGGTCTTCAAAACGAAAAAGAGCTGACCAAAGGAAACTACAATAACCCAAGAAAGTGAACAAGAATAACATGACCTTATCTAGTTTCCTGATTACGATATTTATATCTAATTGTGGTTCAGGTTCAGGTTCTATGAAAGGGTCTAAATAAAATATTTTCCTCGGATGCATTTCCTCATAGGTTGGATCCAAATTATTAGGTCCTAGAGTCTGGAAAAACTCAAATATGATCTTAGAAGCGCACAATAATAACCTAAATAACTGAGGATCCTCTAAGTCAATAAGATTTGACTTACAAATTTGACCACAATGAGAGTAGTGGTCATTCTTAAGCAAATGTGTCGATTCCAATTTCTTAAGGCATTTAGGTTTAGTCTCACAACTTAATATTCGACACATTTGAAATCTATATGTTCCCACATTTGGAAGAAAACTATTTGGTGGGAAAACAAAATCAATCTTGGTATTATTGCCTGGGTTAACCACATCAACCAGAGGATGGGTTTCTAACATTTGAGACTCTTGTTGGATATCATTAGGTTCTGGAAAACGATTATGAAGATAATATTGTAAGATGGTTGAGGCATTGATGTCAAGTCCCAAGTGAGGGACCTTACTAAGAGTTAAAGCACATGGAGAATGATACTCACCCCCAAACTTAGAGTTTTCGGCGTCTCTAGATAGACTGGTCATAACCTCCCTAATTTCTAGGTCGGCAATTGATTTTTCTAAGTCAGGTTCATCCTCGCTAATCTCTACGAGTCCATCTAAGACTATTGTTTCTAAATCGTTTGACTCGATCTCAAGATAAACTGGTTCCTCTAAACCATCATCGGTTTCGTAAACAGGACATACTACATCGTATGAAACGGGGGTATCTCTAGTCAAATCCTCGTCCTTTTGAATAGGTGAATAATTTTTAAAATTATTAGGATCTGAACCAGAAATAATATAATCATTATAAGGCTCAACTGGGGTACCAAATTCCTGATCACTATTCCCACATATTTCAGATTCTTTATCATCACTATCCTCATCATCATGATACAATTTTTGAAATTCAAGAATTCTCAATCTTTGTTCCAAACTACATGGTCTATGTTTATAATATTTCTCATAGATCGTTAGAGGTGATTCCTCAATAAAAGTTGGAGTATCCATATATCGCTGCCCACGCATATATTCACCAAGAGTCATTTCCGAAGACGTCTCTTGATAACGAGAATTTCTAGACATATATTCTCGCAACGTCATCGCAGGTGGCGTCTCCTCAAAAGGATTCATCACCGAAGAAATATAAACTACAGAGGGATTCTATACAATCACAAACAAGGCCGACTCGACTCCACCAAAGCAAACCTAAAGATTTCTAGCAAACAAAAAGCATGATGGCTCCACTTAGATTGTTTCTAGACCAGCTTCTATCTTTCGAAAGGGAATTCGTTGCAATTTGAGCAAACCCCTCTGGAATCAATCCGAGTCAAAGTAAGTTGAATTGAGGCGAGGGAAGCTCAGTGGAGCTTTGATACCCAAGGCCTCACCGCTATCACAAGGCGGCGCAGTCACGCATTCAACCCACAGAAACCATCATGAACTTTGGAGTGTGCTTAAAGAGCAACCAATATTTTTCGAACGAGTTTCCTATTAACCTCGTTACCCTATCGGTCTCGTTCTATTCCAAATTTTAAGCTTGGGTTCGCGTTAGGTTTCGTTTTCCTAAGGCGGGCAAGAAGGGAACGGTGATGAAATCCGAACCCTTATCTTGTTTAGGCCAGGCCTTGCCCTTTACTAGGAAAATAAAGACAGTCCGGTTCGTCCTCAAACAATTATCACCTTAAGGCAGACAGTAACCCGCTTGCAGGAGATTCGCGGGTGTTTCGATTGGACTTACCTCCCGTACCAGACGGGCGATGAACCGTCGTCGTCGACTCGGGCCACGACTCCTATGCCGTGTGCGAACCCGAGGGGCCGAGACGATATAGTAATCGTCGTCCTTCCCTGCACACAGTTTATATAATTATTTTTTTTTATAATTTATAACCCTTCCATAGGGTTTTAAAAAAATAAAGTCCAATTGTTTAAAGTGCAAAGTCCAAAATAAATAAATAAATAAAAAATTACAGTTTTCCTCACACACTCTAAAAAAAATTAAAAATTAAATCCTAAAATTGTCCTTTTTTTTTCTTGTCTTTTCGCTTTTCGCTTTAAGCTTTTTCCTCTCCAAGTCCTTAGTGCTCCACTTCGAACCTGTAAATCAAAGACAAAAAGACAAAGTAAAAAGGAACAAATAATAAAAAAAATAAAATAAATAAACCTAATAATTCTACCTAAGCACAAATCCGCATCGGCGGCGCCATTTGATTAAAAATTTTCCGTGGTTGTAGTAATAAAGGTTCGAACTCTAAGATTTGTGAAGGTGAAGGATTTTTAGATTTATAAAAATTATATACAAATATAAACAAATTGGTAGAGAGGTACTGGGACTAAAGATTCGGCCATTTTTCATTTTCAAGTGGTTCAGAAATTAATTCTAGGCAATTATAATTTAAAACAAAATGAAGATTAACTCTATTCTTTTCCAAAGTAGATTTTATAAAATATTACTTGTATTTCTTAAGCATGGCATATCAAAAATCCCTAGGACTAAGCATAAACCATCAAATGAAATCACAAATAATTAATTAAAATCTTAATTCAATTAAAATTGGTGCAAAAAGTAAATATAGAATTAAATAAAATTACCCCAAGTATGAAGTTTGGCCTCCTCCGTCGTCCCAGTGTTGGGGTTTATCTCATCATAGTAAAAATGCTCTCAAAATATTTCATTGATGCTCAAAAGTGTTTTACAATGAAGAGAAATACAAGAAATTGATGAAAAACAGAACTCTGCGACCCACAGAAGGCGTCCAGAATCAACGACAGAGCTGAGTTGCTGTTGTCGTTGAAGAACTACGACCCACAGAGGACAGTCGATGTTGCTGTTGATAAACGACTGCTTCTGCGAGTCCGTTCTTCGTGTTCTTCAGGCGTGTTAATGGCAGCAGCAGCAGCAGCAGGTAACTTCTCTGCAACTCCTCCTATGCCTCTCTGCTCGCCTCCAAACCTCCCCAAACTCTCGACAGCCTCTCTGTAGCACATTAGGAACATATTTATACGTAATTGAACCATTGAATCTCCTCCATTAATCCAAAAAATCTTCCCATTACTCGGCGGTGAATGAAAATATTCCCGATATTTTTTTCTTTAATTATCTGATTTGTTACGGATTGTTCCATGTTTTATCTCTTCTCACGCGTCATCCTTGAGCTGTAGGGATTGTTTCCAGCCAATAAAATCAACCCATGCACGTCTCTTCCATCCAAGAATTCCAAGAATAGAATATTTTTCTTATTTTAGAATATCTTCCCTGATTTGATTACCACCGGTTATCTAACCAATTTTGACCGAATCCAACACCCATACCAGCTCTATCTAGGCCCTAGGAACAAACCCATTTAATTTGGGCCATTGAATCTCCTTTAATCCCGTCCAAACTTCCAACCCTAAATCTGCCAGTTGATAACAATTTTTTCCCGCCAATTTTGTTTTTTTGAATTTGGGAAGAAGATGTGCTCCCCCTAACCAGAAATTGGGTGCGAATAGCAGCTGCCTTGGGGTGACCTGGGGGTGCCCCTTAGTAATTAGGTTACCCCTTATCCAAAAGCGAGAGTCCGAATAACACTTGTCCTCCGGGTGACAAAATCAACTTTTCGAGCAGAATTTTCCAAAAATGTTTATTTCCAAAAAATACCTACAAATACATAAAATAACAAAATTAGTACAAAATCGAGTGCCAACAATATATAGTATTGAGATCAAATTAGACACAAAAATGTGTCTATCACTACCCTGAAAGGCTCAAGCAAAACAGTGGCCTCCTTGATTTAAGATGAAGAACAGGGGAAAACTAGCATGCAAGCATTAAAATAAGTTCTTCATCACAAACAAGGGACAACAGTAGCAGAAAATTTACAAATCAACATAGCGTAAAACAGTGGAAACAAAGAAAAGAAAAAACTAACCAGCGAAAACAACAGCAGAAAGAACAAATCAGAAATAAAGAGGAGGCAAGTGTGATTAATGCTAAGGAGGAGAGAATTTAAGGACTGAAGAATGAAGACTGACAGAGAATTTAAATGAAGACTGACAGAGAATTTAAGGGCTGAAGAACAAGGAATGAAGAGCAAGGAATGAAGACGGAGAGAATGAAATTAATTTTTCTCTCTTCCTTAATATACTCGAAAGAAAGAGGAGGAAGTTAAGAGAGGAATGGGAAACGTGCCCGTTAAATGAGCAATTAATGCACGAATAAAGAAACATGCCCAAGTATCTAGGATAAGTTATTAGGAGAGAGGAAGAATATGTAACGACTATTTTCTTCAATGCTCCCGCTAAACACTCAAGCCCGAAGGAAATGGGCAAATTGTGTGCACATATTTCATCATCAAACACGTGTATATAGGAACATACGTGGAGAGCATGCGGACAAAGTCATCAAAGCATGATGACATGTGCCCACAACCAAGATGCTCATCCCGCCGACGTTGGATCGTTGCCCGAGCAAATCTAAGGGCATAAGTTAAAGGATGTTCCGGTAACACGCTGTACTGCGGAGCACCAAATAACTCCCAAAGAGTTACTTTATCTCATCCCCAAAAGAATCCAAGATCAACGATGGAGAGAAGATGTACTGACATAGACGCGACAGAGGCAGAGAACACTTGCCTGACACGAGCAGGCGCCTCAACTACCCGCATTAAACACTCTGAGCAGCATACGTGTCGATCAACCCGTGGAACGAACGAGGATGACTCTGCGTGATGAAGTTACGAACGAAGACCCCTGCGTGATGGACACAAAACACAAGAAAATAAGGTTCCAACGGACTTCAGAGATGGGTCCCACACTCTAACCCTATAAATACCCCCTCTCCACCAAGAGTAAAGGGATCGGAAAGGGAGGGGAAGGAGAGAGAGAAAAGATTGTAAGTGTAAGTTAGTCCTTTACAATAGATAGACCAAATGTAAACTACAAAGTCACTCGACTATCTTTGTAACCATCAAGTACATAGTGAAACAACAACCCCGTGGATGTAGGCCTTAATGCTGAACCACGTAAATCCCGGTCTCATTTACACTTCAACACTTTATTTTTATATAACGCTTCATGAGTTTTACTTTTATGCTTCGTTTTCTTTATCTCCCCTTGCGCAAACGCCACTCGTAGTATTCTTAGATGAGGCTATGATAAACCCGAAGGTTTTGAGCCAAGGAATCAATGCCATTGTATTATCAGCACGAGTTGGTACCTAGAGTTTGAATATTGTTTGTGAACATATAGATGCCTACGTGATTTACGTGTTCACAGAAGTAGCAGGAAAGATAGCTTGGAGGAGATCAATTGAGAAAAAAGACACAAATCTTCCAAATTGTAAGTCATTATCACTTATCAGCTGAAATCGAAGTTGTTTGTGGGCATCCAAACCTGATTTCATTGACATTCTGGATTTGGTTTTTCTTAGCAGGGTATTTGTCCTAAAATTAGGCGATATATGCAAAGTAAATGGAAACACCTAATCTCACTTGATTCAGGAAAAATAAAATAAAATTCTAAAATCAAAAATAAAAACAGAAAGCATGCTAACAGAAAATCCAACACAAACCTACACCCAAAATCTACCCAAAACCCAGATTTCAAGTAAAAAAATTATTAAATATTGAATCATCAAAAAATCTAACTTCTACCGTACTAATACACTATGAATAATGCAAGTAATACAAGCAAACACATCCAAACAACTCGTGACCAAGTCATTTTTTCTATGTAGAGAATTCAGCTTCGTTATATCATACATTAGGTCTTTTATTTTTGGCTTTATTAAAAGCAAAATTTAATTACAAGAATTACAATATATAACTGAACAATCAAGAAAAGGGAAAAATGCCACAAATTAAATATAATAAACTCTAGCGACTCTATCTGAACTACAACTTAATGCAAATTATGTTGAATTATGAATTCGTACTACGCGATCGAACAAAAATTGGCATCCCCGAGCTTTGAAATCTTTTCCAAATAACAATGAAACTAACTCTTTTGTGATCCAACCATTAGTTAATTGTAGAGAAAAAATAATTCTATTATAAATTAAAACTTTAATTAAATAGTCTAACAAAATTTAAAAAAAAATCACTCACATGTATGCACCGATGTTCCAATATTGCAACCTTCCAAATGGTAATTCTGTTTTTGATGATTACTCTGGTTTTTTACAATTACATACAAACAAAAGAAGACATAAACACAAAATCCAACAACAATCCACAACCAAAAGCAGGATTGTAAAACCCAAAACAAAAATAAAAAGCATAGAAAATAGAAAATCCAACACAAAGTCACACCCAAAATCTAACCAAAACCCAGCTTTCAAGTAATAAATCATCCAAAAATCTAACTCTCGATGATTTGTCCAACTGGTATATCGTCGGCTTTCCTCGATTATCATATTATACAATATGATGCAGGTGAGCATAACCATATTCTGTTCTATCGGTTTAAATGAACGATATGGTCTATAAATTATATAGAACTTCCTCTTCAAAATTCCAAATTCTTTTCGACATCCTCCTACACGGTTCTAGTAAAAATACCTTCTAAATGCTTTTTGTTTGCTTCTAATAAAAATACCTTCTATCACGGTTTTCCTCGTGTTCGGATATCTATATATAATCTTGAATTAAAGTTGAGCACGCGGGATAAATTTTGTCCGCCGGAAATATCCAAGATTTGATTGATAACGGTTCAGAAACTATTCCAAATTATTTCGTCCACCAACGGTACTCGCAGAGCAACCCGAAGCCTTTTGTAGATTTGTATGTTAGACGACTGGATGTGCGGAGCAACCCATGACCTTTTTTTGTGTGTATTCGACTGAATGCGCAGAGAAACCCGTAGCTTTGTATTTTTTTATTGCCTACCAGATGCGCGGGGAAACCAATAGCTTTGTAAGAGAGATTTTTTAAAAAATGAAGAAGCATAACATGTTCTTATTATGCATGAACGCGCCTTTCTTTTGTTTTTGTAAAATGGTTACACGAGAACTGTTGTACTATCACTAAAATAGGATTTCCCATTTTGATTCTTTCGCTTACGTTACCGTCTTCTGCAATTTAGTATCGGGGGAGGGGGTCATGCTCGATCGCTTGATTGACTATTTCGATTTCTACGGCTGTACACTTCCGGTTGAAAATACTCCTGATGACAAAACATTCCACTGTTGGGTGACCTAGTCATCAATAATAGTGACTGTATTTAGCGGTGTTCTTATCTATTTTGTTGATGTCTACTACCGTTGGTGGCAATTCGATTTCCATATTTGCTATCCACTGCTCCAGTAGTCCGACGATTTGCTCCCGACTGCATAAAAAGGAAGGTGGCTGAACGAAATCTCGTTTTGGTCCCCTGATGCCCCCTTGGTTCCCACCAGAAAATTGGGGTGCGGGTACGTTTTATCCGTTCGAGTTGTTATTTGCACGCGTGTTACGTGGATCCATTCATGTTGTATTAACTGTGAAGCGCCAGACGTGGTTCATGTTTGAATTTTCGACCCAGTCGGAGATCCTTTCAGATGTTTCCTCCAACTCGACAAAGGCTTAAAACCTGAAATTAACTAAATTTCTCTTAAAGGAGGGCGTCATTCCGCATATGCAGATCTCCACCAACACTTCTTTCTTGATGTCTTCATGGCAATCCAGCGCGAAATGGCGGAACCGGGTGATCTACTCTCCTATCTCTTCTCCTACCCGCTGGGTGCATCTACTTAGGCCTATCGATGTAATCTTCCTCTTGGCTACATAAAATTTTCTGAGAAAAAGAACAGACATGGCCGACTAGGAGTCTACGCTTCCTGGTTTCAGATTGTCGTACCAGGTGAATGTCGTATCCGTGAACGACTTGGGGAATTCTCTCAAACTTAAACTTCCATTGGAGGCATGATCATTCATAGTTGCTAGGAACTGGATGAGGTGTTCGCGCCCGTTCCTTTGCCCATCGTATACGTTGAAATTTGGAGATGTGTAGTCCCCCGGGTATTGATACTCGACGACCTCAGAGGGATATGGGTTATTCATAAAATCATAATTATCATGTTTTACCATGCAGTAGTTTGTCTCTAAGTACTTTCTATCACTTCTTGCGCCATTGATTTGAGTGCATTCTCTCCACTCCCATTGTTCTTTGTCGTTTCTCTAACAGTGCCTTGTTCCACTGTTGTTGCTTGTTCCATCAATTTTCTTAGTTCCTATTTTCTTTGGATGTGGCCTCTAACTCTTTCTTTATGTCTCGTAGGATTAGTGGTGCTGAGCGTGTGTCGTTAGCTGCCTGTTGTTTATCTTTTCCCTGCGCCGCTTGTATCTTTTCTGCCAGATGTTCTCGCGTGATCGGGTTCGTGACTGCGCCTCTTGTTGGTGTTTCCTCGCTGTCATCGCGCTCGTCTTCTATTATTACTTTTTCAAGGTTGATCGGTCGATCGATTAGCTGGTTTCCCGATGCGCCTATACTGGCATTTGTTGGGTGTTTCATGATGGACGAGAGACGAGCCTCCGGGTGTGGTCGCCAAATGTTTTCAGGTGAAGATGAATTAGGTCCTACACGTCCTGGTCACAACAATGACTACACATTTTCCAAGAATAGTATGAGAGAGGGTTTGCTTTTCATCGTAATATGTCCTTCCTTTTATAGGCTTTTCCCAAAATCCCTTCTTCTCATGACATCATGCCACATGTCATTGGAACTTTCTTTTTTACCCTTTTGCCACCCCCTGTACTGTGCTAGTACTGAAAGAAGTAATTGTAACGGAAATCGTACGGAAAATGGTAAACTCTGTCGTAGCATCCACTAATACTTCATTAAATTCAGCTTACCCCCAAATGGGTGTTTCATTACAGCTTTAAGGCAACAAATGAGAGGAAGAGAATCCTATGCTACCAACGAATGCGTACTAAACATATGTCTCACTAAGAGAGGCTGCCGACAATCCACACCAACCAATCAGAGGGGGATATTTAGGAAGACAAGGAATTATTGGGGGCACCCTATAACTATAAGGCACATGACAAATACCTCCCCCAGAAGCAAATCCTTGTCCTCAAGGATTGAATTTAGGAAAATGATGTGCAATGTGCTTGGTGTCCTCCCAAGTGGCATCGTCATTAGTAGCATTGGTCCATAGGATCAGCAACTGAGGAACATAGACACCACCTCTGATTATAATTCTGGTATCCAAAACAGCTGCAGGTATTACCAGGATTTGTCCATCTGTGTCCAGAGTTGGAAGTGTGGGAGAAGGAGTCATGAAGTTACCCAGTTGCTTCTTGATCTGTGAAACATGAAAAATAGGGTGAATTCTGGCCTCTGGTGGAAGATCGAGCTTGTAAGCAACAATGCCAATTTTCTGGAGAATGGTGAATGGGCCATAGAATTTGGCTGCTAACTTGAGGTTTCTTCTAAGAGCTATAGAAGCCTGTCGGTAGGGCTGTAACTTTAGGTAGACTTTGTCACCCACCTGAAACTCCCTCTCAACCCTCTTTTTGTCAGCAAAAAATTTCATCCTTTCCTGGGCATGGTGAAGGTTATATTTTAACAGTTGAAGAGCAGCATCGCCGTCTTTCATATATTCAGCAACATCAGAAACTGTAGTTGTAGCAGAAGAGGGAAAAGCCAAGTGGGGAGGTATGTAGCCATATAAGGCTTGGAATGGACTCATTTTCAATCCTGTGTGATAATTTGAGTTTTACCACCATTCAGCCAATGGAAGCCATTGGTGCCATTTTTTGGGTTGATGGCTGCACATGCATCTTAAACAATTCTTCAGGCAAGAATTGACCCTTTCAGTCTGGCCATCTGTTTGTGGATGATATGCAGTGCTTAGATTCAGCTGAGTGCCCAGAGCCTTGAAGAGGTCTTGCCAAAAGTGACTGGTGAAAATCTTGTCCCTGTCAGAAGTAATTGATGCAGGTAATCCATGCAGCTTGAACACATTGTTTATGAACTCTCTTGACACAGAAGAATCTGTGTAAGGGTGATGAAGGCCAATGAAGTGGCTATATTTGGTTAACCTATCAAAAACAACCAAAATAACATATTCTTATTGGAAGTCCCTATATGAAATCCATGGATATATGTTGCCAAGAATGATCAGGGATTGGTAAGGGTTGCAGCAGCCCAGCTGGAAAACTATGATCAACTTTGTGCCTCTGACATACATCACAGGTGGAGACAAATAATAGAATATATTTCTTTATAGCAGGCCAGATAAATGGGACTTAGCTTTATTGTAAGTGGCTTGCATACCTGAGTGACCACCCACAGCTGATGCATGAAGGGACTCCAAAATTTTGTTTCTTGTGTTAGCTGAGATGCCCACATAAATTCTATCTTTGTATCTCACTATGTCATTCAGATAAGAATATCTTGTAGGTACATCTGGTGTGAGAAGGAGTTGAGCTATGAGATTTTGTACCTTTGTGTCAGAGGTGTAGCTAGCAAGGATATCCTGAGTCCAAGCTGGGGAAGATGAAGCAATGGAATGGCATTGGGAAGCGTCATGTGGTCTTCTAGAAAGGGCATCTGCCACTTTGTTCTCAGAGCCTTTCTTGTAGTGGATTTCATAATCAAATCCAAGGAGATTAATGAGCCAATTTTGCTGTAACATAGTAGAAATTTTCTGCTCCAAGAATTATTGAATACTTTGGTGGTCGGTTTTGATGATGAACTTCTGACTCTGAAGGTATTATTTCCACCTAGTAACAGCTTGTACAATTGCCAAAAGTTCTTTCTCATATGTAGAAAGTGCAACAGCCCTTGGGACCAAAAGTCTGTTGTAGACGGCAATGGCTCTCTGATCTTGCATAAGGACAACACCAATGCCTGAGTCACGAGCATCAGTTTCCAATGTAAACTGTTTAGTGAAATCAGGTAAGGCCAGCACAGGAGTGGAGGTCAATTCATACTTGAGGGAATTGAATGCAGTTGTGGCAGCATGAGACCATTGGAATGAATCTTTATTCAATAAGTCAGTCAAAGGTTTACTGATGATACCTTAATTTTTAAAAAAATTTCTATAATACCCTGTGAGACCCAAAAACCCTCTCAGTCCTGTAATTGTTGTAGGTGTAGGCCAGTCCACCATAGCTGAAATTTTTGCAGGATCTGCCATTACTCCTGAGCTGATAATGATATGCCCCAGACACTCTATTTCAGGTTGGTCAAAAGAACATTTAGAGAGGTTGGCAGTTAAGTGGTTGGATCTGAGTATATCTAAAGTGGTTTGGAGATGAATTAAATGGTCTTCCAAAGTAGGATTGTAGATCAAAATGTCATCAAAGAACACAAGGATAAATTTTCTGAGGTGAGCTTGAAAGATATTATTCATGAGTGCTTGAAATGTAGCAGGAGCATTTGTGAGGCCAAATGGCATAACTTTGAATTCAAAATGCCCATGATGAATTCTAAAAGCAGTCTTATGAATATCTTGAGGAGAAACCCTTATCTGATGGTACCATGATTTTAGATCAATCTTGGTAAAAAACTTGGAACCATGCAGTTCATATAGTAGCTCATCAATGACAGGGATAGGAAACTTGTCCTTGATTGTGAGGTTGTTTAATCTTCTGTAGTCCACAAAAAACCTCCAAGAGTTGTCCTTCTTTTTGACAAGTAAAATGGGAGAAGCAAAAGGACTGTTACTTGGTTGAATGATACCCTTATGGAGCATTTCTTTAACCAACTCTTCAACAACTGCTTTCTGCAAGTAAGGGCACATGTATGGTCACAGATTAACTGGTTCAAAGTTAGGCTTGAGTGGTATTTTGTGGTCCAAATCTCTTTGCGGAGGAAGTTTTGGTAGGCTCAGCAAAAACATCAGTGTACTGGTTAAGTAAGGAGGATATTTGTGGTGGTGAGGAGGGAGGAGTAGCAGAAGAAATGGAAAAAAATTGGCCTACCAATCCATGGGAGTGTTTCTGAAAGAATTTCTTGACTGCTGAACCACTCATCATGCTAAGGGATGATTTCTGCTGAGCACTAGTGAGAGTGATCTTTTTACCCTTGTACTTGAATGTAATGGAAAATTTGTATAAATTGAACAACACATCTCCCAAATTCCTTAACCAGTCGGCACCCAAAACAATGTCACAACCACCCAAGGGAAGTAGTCTTAGGTCACCACAAAATTTGTGCCCTTGCATTGACCAATTCAGTTGAGAACATATACCTGAGCTATAGTTTTGTCCCCATCTGCCACAGTAACTAGTAAGCTAGCAGTATGAGTGACTGCACAGTTGAGCTCCTTGGAAAGAGCACTGTCAATGAAGCTGTTAGTACTTCCAGTATCAATTAGAATGGATATTGCCCTCTTCTGAATGGAGCCTGGAATTCTAATAGTATCAGCAGATATAGTCCATATTAAGGCATGCAGGGAAATCTCCATATCACTCTCCACAGCAGGAGCCTCCTATGTGTCCATAAGTAACTCATCCTCTAGTGTAGAACTTTCAGTAGGTTCTTCACCAATTAAAACACATAGATACTGCTTCTTGCAGATATGCCCTCTTCTATAATAGTCATCACAGTTAAAGCATAGTCCCTGAGCTTTCCTAGCTTGTACCTGTTCAGGTGTAAGTTTTTTTTAAGGGGATGGTAGCATTAGTTTTTGGAGCTGAGTGGGGTGTAAGAGAAGTAGGTGGAGCAGTCACAGGTTTGGAGGTGAATGAAGATGAGTGAAATGGCTTAGTAGAGGAAGAAGTTGTGGGAATTTTTTTTTGTGGTGGTTTGTTCACTCTTTGTTGGAGGTTGAGAGTTTGTTCCTGCATTCTAGCAAGGGAAAAAACATGGAGTAATGTCTGTGGGTTGAACATAGGAACTGAAAATCTGAGTTCTTCCTTCAAACCCCCAATGAAACTAGCTATAAAGTAACTCTCAGGAAATTGAGGGTGAACACTTAACAACAAGGCCTTCAAATGTTCAAATTCCTCAAAGTAAGCATCCACATTAGTCAACTGAACTAACTTATTGAATAAACCCACTATATTATCATGTGCAGGATTCTCAAAACGAGCACAAACATGATCACAAAAGCACTGCCAAGAAATATGAGGTTGAGTAAGGCAGAAATTGTCATACCATTTAATTGCTTTGCCATCTAAGTGAATTGCTGCCATCCTTGTATTGTGTGTATCTTATACGTTGTTCATCTGGAAATAG
Source organism: Papaver somniferum (assembly GCF_003573695.1). Taxonomy (NCBI): domain Eukaryota; kingdom Viridiplantae; phylum Streptophyta; class Magnoliopsida; order Ranunculales; family Papaveraceae; genus Papaver; species Papaver somniferum. The sequence continues at coordinate 72,903,647 of NC_039367.1, forward strand.
TAATCACATTTTTGTAGCCAACTTTTCGGATTATCACCATTGAATCTCGGAAAATCGAGTTTTGGCATACGATGCTGCTGAAAGTTATCTCTACCACCAATTGAACCGTGAAAGTTAGATCCTCCATCTTGATTCGACATACCGCCGGTAGAACCTTGAGATCCATTTTGGTCTCGTTGCAGATCTCGATTTGAAAAAAAAAAATTCTAGCTGAGATTGTATCTCTTGTCGTATTTCTACCTTTAACAACTGTAAATCTTCCTTAGTCGATGTTGTACTAACCTACAGAGCAAGATTATTGACCTTTTGATGCAATGAATCGAGTTCAATCTGTTGTCGATTGTTAGTATCATTTAGATCTTTGCAAGTAAGAAGTACCATGATGAAGAATAGGAGGGAATGACTCTGATGCCAATTGTACTGTGCTAGTACTGAAAGAATTAATTGTAACGGAAATCGAACGGAAAACGGTAAATTCTGTCGTAGCAACCACTAATACTTCATTAAATTCAACTTATCCCCAAATGGGTGTTTCATTACAGTTTTAAGGCAACAAATGAGAGGAAGAGAATCATATGCTAACAACGAATGCGGACTAAACATGTGTCCCACTAAGAGAGGCTGCCGACAATCCACACCAACCAATCAGAGGGAACTATTTAGGCAGACAGGGAATTATTGGGGGCACCCTGTAACTATAAGGCACATGACACCCCCTTAATATAACCTCTAGTTTTCCATTAATTACTTCTTTATCCTCATTATTTTATGGATATGATCTATTGTATTTGGGCTTTAGTCCCCAAGCCTCCATTTCCTTAATGGGTCTAACAACTCCTTTAGGGACTCCCTAGTCCCACTAAGGGGTAACTATTTTCATGTATCCAAACAAATCAAATAAGAGTTTATATACCTGACATTTTTAGGGGAGACCCAAAAGGAATTAGGGGCGACACTAAAAGACAAAAAATGTCACTCAAACGTAATTCTAAGCTACCCCTTATCTCTGATTTTTTGAAATGGACAATATGCTCTTATATAATCGGGAGCCTACACCATAATCGGTAGGTTAGAGGTGAATCGGTAGGTTAAATTGAAACTGTACCTACCGATCATAGTGTATATACTTCGGCTAATAATCCCTTTTTTAATCGGTAGGTTATCCAACATATATGACTACCGATTATAAGTTTCCCCAAAATGATTTTTTTCTAAAATCCTTCATGTATTGAATTTTGAAACCTGGTACAATCGGAAGGGAATACAACTTAACAACCTACCGATTATAAGGAGTCCCAGATCGAACCCTTGCAATATTCCATAGGTTTTGAGTGTACACATCCATCCATAACCACTTGGTTTGTGTTTTGGATGCAGCGTTAATCGGGAGTTAAATATATTACAAAACCTACCGATTATAAGTTTCCCCAAAATGAGTTTTTTCTAAAATCCTTCATGTATTGAATTTTGAAACCTGCTATAATCGGAAGGGAATACAACTTAACAACCTACCGATTATGAGGAACCACAGATCGAACCCTTGCCATATTTCATAGGTTTTGAGTGTACACAACCAGCCATAACCACTTGGTTCGTGTTTTGGATGCAGCGTTAATCGGGAGTTAAATATATTACAAAACCTACCGATTATAAGTTGCCCCAAAATGAGTTTTTTCTAAAATCCTTCATGTATTGAATTTTGAAACCTGCTATAATCGTAAGGGGATACAACTTAACAAATTACTGATTATAAGGAGCCACAGATCGAACCCTTGCCATATTCCATAGGTTTTGAGTGTACACAGCCAGCCATAACCACTTGGTTCGTGTTTTGTATGCAGCGTTAATCGGGAGTTAAATATATTACAAAACCTACCGATTATAAGTTGCCCAAAATTCAAATTTTGAAAGCTACCATAATCGGTAGATATGCTAAATACAATACCTACCGATTATACGAAATCGGTAGATTATTTTGTTAAACAACCTACCGATTGTAATATTCGGTTATGTTATGAGTCAACTTTCTTTCCGATTATGGTGTTGTTTGGTTCCAGGAAACAGTTTTTTTACATAGAATAATCGAGAGGGTAATAAAAACTAAACCTACCGATTATTATTATTCGGAAGTCAAGGTGCACATTTACATTCCGATTGTGGTGTTGTTTGGTTCCAGGAAACAAAGTTTTTTTTACATATAATAATCGATAGGATAATAAAAACTAAATCTACCGGTTATTACTATTCGGAACTCAAGGTGCACCTATACCTCCAATTATGGTGTTGTTTGGTTCCAGGAAACAAAGTTTTTTTACACTGAAAAATCGGAAGGCAAAGTATATTAAAAAACTCCGATTCTGACAAAATATTTTGAAAAATCCCCAGAATCGGTAGGTTAATAATATATAAAGCTTCTGATTCTGACCAAAAAATGCAAAATCCTCAGAATCGGTAGGTTAATATATAAACTTAGCTTCCGATTGTGTTCCAAAATTCAACAGTTTCATGTCTCTTCATGTGATTCGCTTGCGAGTCATCGTTAAATGCATAACATATCAACATAATCATTCATAAACCATACAAGGAACCATTCACAATCCATAAACATAACGTAACAACTAAAAATCCCACACATTGTTTGAAAACGACATAATCCGACACATTGTTTGAAAACGATACAATCCGACATAAACAAAGTTATCCATAAAGTGAACGAAAAACATCGAGAGTTTACAACATCGAGAGTTTACAACATCGAGAGTTTACTATTTCTTTCCTTTGACTTTGCGACGAGTTGGGACAATATTATCATTGGTTTCATCAACTTGAGTGCTCGATGACGCCCGAGTTCTTTTTTTCACAATCTTTTTAGGTTGCTTGGCTTTTTCCCTAAACTGAGATGCATAATCTTCATTGTCAATGTTATCAATCAACTCTTGGTGCTTTCTTATCTTATCAAGTGGCACAGTCTCTCCGTCTTTTATGCAATTAGTGCACCATTTGGACAAACTCTTGAACCTGACCTTCTGTTTTAAAACATAGCATACCATCAAACGGTTATTACTCTATTTTGACCCATAATATTAAACTAAACTAAGAAAAAAATACGTACCAATCTTTCATAACCCACAGGTTTGTCTTTGAGGATACTCTTGTACGAAGTTGGCTTTGGTTTAAGATCATGGATTACACGAATGTGAGAAATACTCAGGTACCATTCCATATAGTTGGGAGCATTTTCAAAAACTTTGTCGGTTAGCCTTCCTAGGTTGATCAAGTAATGCGCCCTTCTATCCCAATGCAATTTACAAGATGGTTTATTCTTGTGAACGACCGTGATAGAGTCCTTATCAGACGTGCACTCCTCCAGAACCAAAGGGAAATTTCCATGGATTTCCTCCTTTGGTATACCTTGTACAAAACCGTGTTGTCGCATCACCCTTGAGGCATTGTACATCACATATCATGTGGGGTGCCACAACGGTCCAAAATAAAGGTCCAAATCGGATCGACCCGCGATATGTCCACCAGCTCGGTCTTCCTTGTACGGATCAAAGCATACGTCTTGGGTTGTCAGTGAGTCCAAAACCTCCCTCAAACGAATCAGCTGTTGCTCATTCGTCCTAGAATGGTTGTCATCGAAGACGTACTTTGTTCCTCTAGGATCGCCTTTCTTCCACGCCGGGTTTTCAATGGCCAATTTCAAGACAGGGAAGTGGTCGTAGATCCATGCCTATATTGTCATTTTTACAAGTATTAGGCAATTGAATCTTCAATGGTAGAAAAACCAAAAAAAAAAGAACTATGTAGAGTTAATAAACAATACATGTAGTAGACTCACGTTCCCGGCCACTTGGCTAATTCCAACCCTCGACGCCTTTCTCAACTCTTCCATCAACCACGCATGGCATGTCGTGCCCCAAGAGTACTCATGCACTTTCTCGAGAGGATCCAGAAGTTGTAAAAGGTTGGCGTCTACCCGATTGCCACTGGTATTGGGGAAAATGACACATCCCAATACACATAGGAGATATGCGGTGGCCGCGTGGTTGACTTGCTCATCGGTTAAAGTTCCTTTCTCTTCTTTTTCCTTGGTTCCCTTGAACATATCCATCAGAGTACTAATGTTGAACTGTCTAGTTCTATACTTCATGCATCTCTTGAACTCAGTTGTAGATGTTTCTTCATCCCAACCCAAACACTTTTTAATTAGATCATAAAGTTTGGTCCATTCTGGTAGGCCTTTAAGAGTGTAAGAAAATAAGACAATGAAGCAGCCTACATGTTATACCTGCAAGTGCACAGGGTCAGTTGTAGCTTGTGTGCAAGAACAGGGTCATTCCACAGGGACTTGAGTGTGATTGAAATCTTCCTAGCTAAAGTTATCCTACAGTGAGCTAAGGGCAGTAAACTATGGTGACAGTGACAATGAACTAGAGTGGTAGTGAGCAGTGATGGATGAAGGCAGTGAATAGTGATGCAAGACAGAAATGTTGACAGTGAGTAAAAGTGAAGATATTGACAGTGGTGAGCAAGAGCAACAATAATAACTTAAAAGTAACAGAGATAGAGGCAATAAGTGACACGAAGATGTTGATAATGAGCTAAGGGTTAAAACAGTGAGCAATGAAGGTAAAACAAGTGAAAGAAAACAGTGAAGAAACTGAAAACAGTGGGAATGGAAGTGTATGGAGATGGATGAGAATTCTCTTTCACCTAGCTAGTTAGCCTAGGATAAATCCTTGTCCCTAATGGACAAGAGGGTCTAGTTCAAGCTAGTCTCTTGGCCAGGGCAATTCATGTGGCAAGTTATCTAACCTAAAATCCTTAGATTAACCCCTAGCATTGCCTATCTGATTAAAGCATAAACAATCACAGGTCATTTAGGTTTCTAGGTCTCTAACTAATATGGCTGGTTAATCCCTTAGAGCTACCACTAACCCCTAGCATTAGTGGTCTTTTTACAGCACCACTAATCACAAGTCAGTGAGGCTTTTAGGAATTTAGCTAGCCTAGACTATTTTGAGTTCTACAAGAATCAACCTAAAGGCTAACCAACAAGGCTTAAGGGTCTTCTCACCCTAGTGATGGATCAGAACATGCTGGAGTTAGGAGCTTTCATGTTGTCAAGCATTAAGACTCAAAACAAGAACATATAAGTAAACAGGGGAATTACAGAACTAACAGTAGAAGATTCACAAGACAACAAAAAATTGAACATTCACACAACAAACATTAACAGTGGATAAGAAGAAGATATGCAATGAAATTAACCCAATTAGGGGGTATCTCGGATGACCCAAGAACAGTTTAAACATTCTACATCAGTTTCTATTTATAGCTTACATCAAATCCCTAATTTCTAAAAACCCTAATTTTGAAAACCCTAAATTGATTTGGGGAAAATCAAATTCTCTCACCCATGTGTGAATTCTGCTCGACCCATGCCATGTTGATGTTCTACTGCTCCTCCTCTAGCTCTTGTTGCGCTGTTGGCCTAGCCCTAGACTCTGTGAACCCTAGCTTCTCTCACTGTCGAGTTTGTAGCATCAGGACTCGATGCTACAGACGAGAAAGGAAGAGACAAGGGTGGTGATGGAATACTGAGTTTGTCGGGGGAAGGTGGTAGTGGTGGTGTTCGATATGAAGGTGGAAGAAGTTGCAGGTCTGTTGGGGGATGGCTGTTGCAGAGAATTTGGGAAGAAGAGAGGGGAAAAACTCGATGGAAATGGGATTAGGGTTCGTTTGGTTGAGGGTATAGGTTTCTGATGCTAGGGTGTGAGGCGGGATCATCTGAAGTTGATGCGCAGCGAGGAGATCCGTTGGATAATCACTTACTAATTGAATCGAACGGCTACGATGGAGAGGTATGTAGCGACCGTTGGATTATTAGATACAACAAAATTGACGGCTTCAGATGGAGTTAGGTACTATGGTGTTTGACAGGAGGTTCAGACTTTGATGCACAATGATGAAGCGACCGTTGGATGACAAGATGGATCCAATCTGACGGCTCTCGTGGAAATGGGTATGGATAATGGAAATGGATTTGGGTAAGGGTTTTGGGCCTTGGGTATGCCAAGCCCATATCTTCTTTAAGAACAATTCTTCCTCTTCAAGCCCACTTCCAATTGATCCGGCTCTTGCAAACATCATTCTTCGCTTCTTCCTAGCGAGAGTCTTTGCCGTTCCTTTGCTCTTTTCGCTCCGTGAGATAACCAGGCTTTATTTAGTACCTAAAAATGCAAAATTAATTAAGAAAAGTATTTATTCTTGAAAACAACGAAAACACAGAATATGGGATATAATATAGAATTAATGCACAAAATATGAGTTAAATGCCAAGAAAAATATATAGAAATATGCACTTTTTAGCACTCATCAAATACCCCCAAACCTGAATTTTACTTGTCCTCAAGTAAAACAAAACTAAGGAAATCCTACCTATACCACTGTCGCTGGTCTCTCGAATGCATTTAGCGTATGCACTAAGCCTTTTAAACCACTAAGTGTCCCTAGTGGACGAGTGAAGTCTCGTGAAGGTTTGCTTAGAACGTACCTACAAAGTTCTAGGTCAAAATATAAGCTCAGATTCCATGAAATGTGACATGTGCAAGACAGTTTAAGCTCACAGCAAAATGGAGATGTCAATCTAGCTATCAAAGGCACAATCCTAGCACTGATAACAAATAAAGACATGTGATAAGAGTGTAGAGTGTATCTACACATGTGTAAAGAAAGATCGGATGTTATGACTACTAATCACCAAGAGATAGTTTCTCATGCTAAGAACCAAGGTCGAAATCTAGCTAGCTGTCCGGACTTTACGAGAATTGTGAATGAGTTTGAGGTATTTCACAATTACTCGCGTTGTACATCAATGGCATACACCCTCCTTGCTTATTACAATGAAACAACAAAATGACTTTTTACATGACTCTTATTTACATTGACTACTCTCTTTTATTTTTGGAACAAGAGAGGATGGAATTGAAAAATACTTGATTTTTTTTTTTTTTGTATTTTTCTGATATATTTACATCGTTTTTTTGTTTGTATTTTT